>NC_069503.1:1160942736-1160988904 GCF_027579735.1 Bombina bombina
ATTTCTGCCTATTTATTTCTTCTGTGTTTTCAGAGGTTTTTCTTTCCAATTCCCCATTCTAGGGAATGGAATAGGCTGAGAATTTTCATTTATTCCTTCTTCAAAGTTTTTAACTATATTCTTTGCCAGCAGTTAAATTCAATTTGGAGGGTTCTCCAATTTATTGGGGCTATCTCTACTTCTACTAATTATGCTATTGTTTCTATAGCAAAATAGTATTTATTTTCCTTTAGATAGTTGTATCTTATTTATGGAAAATTATTTAGTTTCAGGTACTTTTCTTGGTCCTGTGATTTATTTGGATATTGCAATTGCTTCATTTTTTCTGTTTACTTTAAGATCAAGTATCAGATTATGATTTATTTTAGCATTGTTAAGGGACAACATTTACTAGACTAGGTGCTGTTGCATTTGTCTTGTTGTTTTGCATTTATTGATTATGCAAGTCCACTGTATTGACTGGTCCTTTAAACTGGACTATCATGCTAATAATTTAATTTGTGTCTTCATTTTATTGAATATTTTCGCAAATGAGGGTTAATCTATGTCTTTAGCTATTTTAGCTAGAAGAATTTTGTGTTTTTAAAAAAAAAAAAAAAAAAAAATCCATATTTCTTTTGTTCTAAGATAATCAATTATTTGTTTTATAATTGGATTCAATTCTTAACTGTTACTCTGGGCTTCAAGATTGAGTTCTAAGACTAAAACTTTAAGCTTATACTAGTTTGGTTGTTCTTATTAAGGAACAAATTCCTGAGTTCTTTCCCAAGTAACATGTTTTTAATTGGGGTTCGAAATCAGCTCCCTAATATTGCGATGTACATGCCGTATTCCAGCTTGGCTGGTAAGGGGCAGGTTAAGACTTCTTTGAAATTTATTTGGTTCTATTTTGTCCAAATTTCTTTGATTTTATTCCAGTAAGGCTAACACTTTCTTTAAGTGTGTTTCTGTCCTATATATTTTGGATACTGTTGAAGCATGGCTAGGCACCCATGGGGTTCAAGCGCTGCTCAGACCTGGAATCTTCTGGGGTATTTCTTCCAGTTCCTTTTTTAGGAACCGGGTTTGGAGTTTTATTCAAACGATTTTGCCTTTTTATGGTCATTGATAGCATTATTTGTTTTCCTTAGATACAATAAATGCATATTTTCATTTTTCTGTTTTCATTCAGATTATTTTCTGAGGATGCGGAATCTCATATGATTCACTTGCTCTTCAGGACATAGTTAGAGGATCTTTTTTTTTTTAAAGCTCTTGATTCCTCAAACAAGGGTCACCTTTTTTAGGTTTCCAGATAGTTTGTGTCACTGTCTTTGTCTCTATCAGACAAGGGATAATTCTATTGGGTTCCGTCTGTCGGTACCTTTAGTCTCTATTATTGCCTTCATTTGCTATATATGCACAGAAGTTTTAGGTCTTATGGCCTCAGCATTGGATTCAATTCCCTTTGCTCATTTTCACTAGAAAGAACCTTTCCAGTCTTTTATGAGTGTTGTTTCTTCTAGAACATGGTTGGAGGATCAATTTACCAAAAAGTTCGTTGATTCCTCAGACAAGGGTAACCTTTTTAGGTTTCCTGATAGATTCAGTGTCCTTGACTCTGTCTCTGACAGACAAGAGACGTCTGAAATTGGTTTCAGCTTGTTTCCCTTCGGTAGCCTTATGCATGGAAATTCTAGGTCTTATGACTGCTGCATTGGACGCGGTCCCCTTTGCTCGTTTTCACATGCGACTTCTTCAGCTCTGTATGCTGAACCAGTGGTGCAGGGATTATACAAAGATATCTCAATTAATATCTTTGAAACCGATTGTACGACACTCTCTGACGTGGTGGACAGACCACCATCGTTTAGTTCAGGGGGCTTCTTTTTGTTCTTCCAACCTGGACTGTGATTTCAACAGATGCAAGTCTGACAGGTTGGGGAGCTGTTTGGGGGTCTCTGACAGCACAAGGGGTTTGGAAATCTCAGGAGGTGAGATTACCAATCAATATTTTGGAACTCCGTGCAATTTTCAGAGCTCTTCAGTCATGGCCTCTTCTAAAGAGAGAGTCGTTCATTTGTTTTCAGACGGACAATGTCACAACTGTGGCATATGTCAATCATCAAGGAGGGACTCACAGTCCTCTGGCTATGAAAGAAGTATCTCGAATTCTGGTATGGGCGGAATCCAGCTCCTGTCTAATTTCTGCGGTTCATATCCCAGGTATAGACAATTGGGAAGCGGATTATCTCAGTCGCTCGTTACATCCGGGTGAATGGTCTCTTCACCCAGAGGTATTTCTTCAGATTGTTCAAATGTGGGGACTTCCAGAAATAGATCTGATGGCTTCTCATCTAAACAAGAAGCTTCCCAGGTATCTGTTCAGATCCAGGGATCCTCAGGCGGAGGCAGTGGATGCATTGTCACTTCCTTGGAAGTATCATCCTGCCTATATCTTTCCGCCTCTAGTTCTTCTTCCAAGAGTAATTTCCAAGATTCTAAAGGAGTGCTCGTTTGTTCTGCTGGTGGCTCCAGCATGGCCTCACAGGTTTTGGTATGCGGTTCTTGTCCGGATGGCCATTTGCCAACCGTGGACTCTTCCGTTAAGACCAGACCTTCTATCACAAGGTCCTTTTTTTCCATCAGGATCTCAAATCCTTAAATTTGAAGGTATGGAGATTGAACGCTTGATTCTCAGTCATAGAGGTTTCTCTGACTCTCTGATTAATACTATGTTACAGGCTCGTAAATCTGTATCTAGGAAGATATATTATCGAGTCTGGAAGATTTACATTTCTTGGTGTTTTTTCTCATCATTTTTCTTGGCATTCTTTTAGAATTCCTAGAATTTTACAGTTTCCTCAGGATGGTTTGGATAAAGGTTTGTCTGCAAGTTCCTTGAAAGGACAAATCTCTGCTCTTTCTGTTCTTTTTCACAGAAAGATTGCTAGTCTTCATGATATTCATTGTTTTGTACAAGCTTTGGTTCGTATAAAACCTGTTATTAAGTCAATTTCTCCTCCTTGAAGTTTGAATTTGGTTCTGGGGGCTCTTCAAGCTCCTCCGTTTGAACCTATGCATTTGCTGGACATTAAATTACTTTCTTGGAAAGTTTTGTTTCTTTTGGCCATCTCTTCTGCTAGAAGAGTTTCTGATTTATCTGCTCTTTCTTGTGAGTCTCCTTTTCTGATTTTTTCATCAGGATAAGGCGGTGTTGCGAACTTCTTTTAATTTTTACCTAAGGTTGTGAATTGCATACTTTTACTAAATTCTACCATTTTTGATGTGTTTTCTTCTTCTGAAGCAGTTTTTGGTAGAAAAGTACTTCAGGCAGCTGTTTCAGTTTGATTCTTCTGCTTATAATTTCAGTTTTTTTCATTATAAGATTTAAACTTTATTTTGGGTGTGGATTATTTTCAGCAGGAATTGGCTGTCTTTATTTTATCCCTCCCTCTCTAGTGACTCTTGCGTGGAAGATCCACATCTTGGGTATTCATTATCCCATACGTCACTAGCTCATGGACTCTTGCTAATTACATGAAAGAAAACATAATTTATGTAAGAACTTACCTGATAAATTCATTTCTTTCATATTAGCAAGAGTCCATGAGGCCCACCTTTTTTTGTGGTGGTTATGATTTTTTTGTATAAAGCACAATTATTCCAATTCCTTATTTTTTATGCTTTCACACTTTTGTCTTATCACCCCACTTCTTGGCTATGCGTTAAACTGATTTGTGGGTGTGGTGAGGGGTGTATTTATAGGCATTTTGAGGTTTGGGAAACTTTGCCCCTCCTGGTAGGAATGTATATCCCATACGTCACTAGCTCATGGACTCTTGCTAATATGAAAGAAATGAATTTATCAGGTAAGTTCTTACATAAATTATGTTATTTCAGTTCCGCCCGGAGTAGCAGCCAATCGCAGGATCAATCCAAGGGGGTGTGTCCCCGTCCACGCTCCATTGTGTTGGCTCCCTGATCTCGCTATGATGAGTGCACTACACAGAGCTATGATGAAAATATGATGAAAATTACAGGCCTCTCTCATCTTCTTAAGTGGGAGAACTTGCACAATTGGTGGATGACTAAATAATTTTTTGCCCCACTGTACTGTTTATATTTTTAGCTCAGCTTTATCTGTGACATTACCGTTTTCCCAACCTTTGTTAAACAGTTAGCATAAGCAGTTTCAGATTCTCAAGTAAATAACTGTTTATTTACATTAGATGTATTCATTTAATTATGTTTACTTTATCTATTATTATGATTTCAAATATATTTTATTATCTCTATCTTGTTAGGATAATAATTTGTTTGTTTTCTATAATCTCCACTATTTTTTGGAGATTTAGAGTTTTTTTCTGCCCTACTTTTAGTCCTGAGTTCAAACGCTTGTTCTAGATCCAAGGGTCATAGATTCATTTCCCGGCAGGATTAATACAGCCCTTTGGCCTTTTAGGTCAATTTATTGTGTACTATTTATTTGGGTAATAATAACTACTGTTTTTATTAGCTGCTAATTTTGGTTAACTCCGAGTGTAAGCACTGAAGAAGCGTTTTTTTTTGTATCCTTCTGGGAGAAAAATGTTTTATAATTACTAGTTATTAAGGTGCGGTTCTCAAACCAGTCCTTCTGGTGGGGGGCAGATTAAATTGTTTTTGGATAAACTCAGTCCAAATTCAATATTATTCTTAGGGTTTGAATAGATTTTTAGAATGAGACCTCCTATGGGAAGAATCTTTCTTTCTCAGTACACTCTGTGAATTTTTTCCAGGAGTGATTATGCCAGTTCTTTTTGCAGGAACAGGATTTAGGTTTCTATTCAATTCTATTTTTTGTCCCAAAGAAGAAAGGTTTATTCAGTCCATTCTTGGATCTGAAGACTTTTTATATTGTTTTGTTAGAGTCTCAACTTTTAAGTTGGCGATTATAAGGACTATTATGCCTTTTTGTTAAGGTCATTTCATGTCCACTCCATTTTTCAGGATGTTTATCCTCATATTTTATTTCATTCAGACCACTTGTGGATTCTGAGATTTTCTTTTTAAGCTCTACCAATTTGTCGCTTTTCCATTTGGTCTAGCAACAGCTTTATGAATCTTTTCAAAGGTTCTTGGTGCCCTTCTTTCTGTCTTCAGACAGTAGGGTATTGTGGTGCTTCCTTATTTGGAGGGTATCTTGGTATTAGCTTAAACTTTTCTTTATTAAAGTTGGACAGATAGCTCAGCATGCTAATGCACTGTGGCTGAGCTCTGTAGCAACCTGAGGGTTGCAGGTTTGATTCCCGGTGAGGTCCATTCAGCCTTTCATCCTTCCAAGGTCGATTGAATGAGCAGCGTCTTGAGTCCCTTACGGGTGATTAGACGCGCTTTACAAGTACCCAATACATACATATGAAAGAGCAGTATTCAAATATATGGACTTTTTGTGGAATCCCTCATGAATCAATTAAGTTTTGTTTCTTCAAGACATGGTTAGAGGATTTAATTTACCTAAGTTTCGTGATTCCTCAGACAAGGATCACTTCTTTTTGGGTTTCTAGATGGATTCTGTGTTCATGTCTTTGTCTTTCTCGGACAAAAGTCAATTGTAAGTGGCGTTAGCCTGTCTAACTTACAGTCTAGAACATTTCTTTCAGTGGCTATGTGCATGGAAGTTTTAAGTCTCATAACTGCAGCATCGGGCGTGGTTCCCTTTGCTCGTTTTTCTTCTGAGATCTCTTTTTGCTTTGCATACTGAATCAATGATACAGGGATTGTTTTTAGATATCACAGTTGATATTTTTAAAATCCTAACACTCTTATCTCTCTGTTTTGTTTGTTTTTGAAAATAATTCTATTTATTGAGGTGATCAATTATAACCGTAATGCTTTAGAAACATCAATATACAATAATAATATTACAACTTCATCCAATGCCTTGAAAATGGAGTTGCCACATGTGTAGGAGTGTCTTGTCTGTTGAACCCTAAGAATTATATTATAGGTGAATAGTAGTTAAAACTACAGGAGATGAGCTTGACATAAATGAGTGAAGCTTCTGTTCCATTATTTTTTGAGTCTTCTAGGGCTATCGCGGTCACTTATGGACCAGAATAATAGATATTTTATGAAGAGGAGCCCATATACCATTTATAATAATTTTTGGATCTCAGGAGCAAGTAGTATATATTATGAGTTAGGAAAACAGTACATATAAACAGAGAAAGAAGTGACAATATTTTAAGGGGGAAATATGGCACAAGGAACTAATAATGAGACCTCATTTTATTTTTATTTTAAATATATTGGTTATGATTCCCAATTGCACTTGAGGGTCTCACTTGGACCAGAAAGGGTAAATGAAAAACGGTATGGGAAGTTGGCAATTGTATAGGCTACTATTGGGCCTTAATGATGGGTATGGGGGGGGGGGGAAATCAGCAGGTAAGAACCACTCTGCAGTGTAGGGGGGAAGTTAGTAACTATGATTTAATGTCAAAAAGATAGATAAAGGGCTAGAATATTATTAGTAGGTAAAACCTGAGGTTAAATCCAAAGGGTGAGTGTACGAGATCTTAATGTAAACTTCAACGATTGTAGAAGGACCTATTAAGGCCTCTAAATAAAAATGAGGGAGAATCCTATCAGCTAGCTGATAAACAGTCAAATCTAGGTGTTAGATAGAAGGGTATGCAAGTAAGATAATGTGATACCTAAAGTTATAAAGGATAACCCAGTGTTATTGGTATTGAGCCATAATGAAAGTTTAATATGTATGAGCATATGATTGGGGTTATAGGGTTAACATAAATATGGCTAGTACGATGGCGGGTAATGTTAGCGCTTAGAGTTGTCCCAGAATAGAGATTACAAAAGAGTATGAAGATTGTAATGTACGGAACGAGGCCTTCTTGCGTTAAATCAAATTGTTAGACCACGTATGTGCCTACTATCCACTAGTACCAGCCATCTGTATGTGTCTCCCTAAATGTCTCATACCCATATTAATTAGCTAGCAAGCATAGCAGTTGGGATTCAGTAACTAAATGAATAAAGATACTTAAGCTTGTCTAGCATATAAGTCTGGGTGGCTCCCTGTTTGATGCCTGTAAATAATCAACTAGATAATCATGAAGGTTTCAAAACACCCTAAATGAGATAGGTAACATATGAAAAACAGGCCTAAAGAAAACCAGTATAACCATATATATAACAGAAGGGCAACAAGACCATAGGTTTATTTCAGAATGGGGATTAAACAGAGTAAAACATATATGCAAGCATATTATAACCTCAATATGTGGGTAACCAGGTACCTCGCAACTGACAGTTATTAATAGCGATAAAGTCAACCCTTTTCTCTCCTTGATAATAGAGCTGAACTGGGCAAGCAACAGGAGAAGGAACTAAGCAAGTTACAGTGAGATCAGAGGTCAGGAAATGTCCCCTGGTAACTAAGCAGTAAGGATTGGGAGACAGTACATGAACCATGATCCATGGGTGTTAAAGCTTCCTCTCTTCTTGCGTGATGCTGAGCAGATGTTTGTTCCCAATGTGAGTCACAACGTGCCCGGTGGGCGACTGCTCCAATACGGGCTTCTGACAAAACAAACTCTGCAGTCATGTCACAGGGGCAAGCGGTGGGGTAGAGGATCATGGGCTTTCCAGAGGGGAAGACAATTTCTTGCATCGTTAATGATTCAGTCATCGCAGGTTCAAGGAGCATCACGAGGTGGGAGAGGTTTTCACTGTTATTTGTGGCTTTATGTAGCGGATTACCACGCTCACTGTCCGCCATCTTGAGCTTGTCATTGTTTCCTTTCTCTATTCCAGCTCTTATGATATGTGAGAGATCATTAAAGTTATAATCCATCTGACACTCGAAATCTTCCAGTAGCGCCTGTATCTGTGAGTAGCAGTCCTCCTCCATGTAGAGATAAATAGGGAGTTATCCAGTTGATTTTTGCTTCACCCTATATTGGATTTAATAGATAAGTACCACTCAACCCGGCAGCCCTCAAACCGGGAGAGGGGGGGTAGATGGTGCTGTGAGGTGGGCCGCAGCATTCCACTTTCAGTAGCTCAAATTAGATCGTCTGCTTGAGTGAATCATATCAAGAATAGTATCCCTAGAATCAGCTTTGGCTGCTTGAGAAGTAGGTAAGATTTATCATGTAGGAAGCCAAAAATATGTTGTGACAAATCTGATTCTTCAAAGGGAGATCGGAGCTACACAATTATGCATCTTATCATGGTCGCGGCTTGTTCTCGTCTGGGCTGTATTCTAAATGGATGCAAGTCTTACAGGTTGGGGAGCTGTCTGATGGTCTTTTGACAGCACAAGGGGTTTGGAAACTTCAAGAGGCAAGGTTTCCAATTGATATTTTAGAACTCTGTGCTATTTTTTTCAGAGCTCTTTCAGGTTTGGCCTCTTTTAGGAGAGAACTTTTTCATTTCTTCTGACAGACAATATCACAACTGTGGCATATGTCAATCAACAATAGGGACTCGTAGTAGCAATTAAGAAGTATCTTGAATAAGTTCTTGGATGGAATTCATCTCCTGTCTATTTTCTACAATTTTAGACATTTTGGGAGGGGGATTATCTCAGCCGTCAGTCTTTAGATCCGGGAGAGTGGCATCTCTATACAGATGTGTTTTATTTCCCAAGTACCTTTTCAGGTCCAGGGATCCTCAGGTGGAGATAGTGGATGCATTAGCAGTGTCTTGGTTTCGCAACTTGACTACATCCTTCCGCCTCTGTTTTTTTCTTCCAAAGGTGATTTCCAAGATCATTTTGGAACAGTGTCATGTGTGTCTGATAGCATCAGCATGGCTTCACAGGTTTGGTATGTGGATCTTGTTGCCATCCTTGGCCATTTTCTCTTTCTATGGAAATTGATTAGTGTTTAGTCATAGAGGTTTCTCTGACTCCGTTTTTATCGCTATGTTGCAGGCTTATAAGTCTGTTTCAAGGAACATGTATTATCAGGTTTGGAAAACCTATATTTTATAGTGTTCTTCTCATAAATTCTCTTGGCATTCTTTTAGAATTCCTAGGATTTTACAGTGTTTCAGGATGGTTTGGATAAGTTTGTCTGCAATTTTTTTGAAGGGACAAATCTCTGCTCTTTCTGTTTTATTTTATATAAAGCTTGCTTAAACTTCCTGATATTCAATGTTTTGTTCAGGCTTTGGTTGGTATCAAGCCTGTTCATTTATTAATTTCTCCTTTTTGGAGTCTTATTTGGTTTGAAGATTATCTACTTTCTTGGAAAGTGTTGCTTCTTTTGACTATCTCCTCTGCTACCAGAGTTTCTGATTTATCAGCTCTCTCTTGTGTGTCTCCTTATCTGTTTTTTTCATTTAGATAAGTTGTTTTGTGGACGACTTTTTTTCTTAAGGTTGTGAATTTGAACAACATTAGTAGAGAAATTGTTGTTCCTTCTTTGTTTCCTAATCCTAAAGAATTCTTTGAGAGTTCTTTACATCCTTTGGATGTGGTAAGAGCTTTATAATTCTATATCGAGGTTACTAGGATTTCAGAAGACTTCTAGTCTATCTGCTGTTCTGGTTCCAGAAAAGGTTAGGAAGCCTCTGCCATTTCTTTGGCATCCTGATTAAAGCTTTTGTTTTTCAAGGCTTATTTGGAGGCAGGGCAGGCTCCGCCTCAGAGTTTTACAGCTCATTCTACTAGATCAGTCACCACTTCTTGGGCTTTTTCAGAATTAAGCTTATGTTGATCAATTTTGCAAATCAGTAATTTTGGTCTTCTTGCATACTTTTATTGTTTTTACCATTTTGATGTATTTGCTTCTTCTGAAGCAGTCTTTGGTAGAAAAAGTTCTTCATGCAGCTGTTTCAGTTTGATTCTAGTGCTTTTGATTTTAGTGTTTTCAAGGAAAACGTATTTATTGTGTGGATTTAATTTCTCAGTGGTAATAGCTGTTGTTATTTTACCCCTCCCTTTCTAGTGACTATTCTGTGGACTTCCACATCTTGGGTATTTCTATCCCATACGTCACTAGCTCATGGACTCTTGCCAATTACATGAAAGAAAATATAATTTATGTAAGAACTTACCTGATAAATTAATTTTTCATATTGGCAAGAGTCCACGAGGCCCACCCTTTTTATGATGGTTATGATTTTTGTATAAAAACACAATTATTTTTCCAGTTCCTCTTTTTGTATGCTTTTCTACTCCTTATTTTATCACCCCACTACTTGGCTATTCATTAAACTGAATTGTGGGTGTGGTGAGGGGTGTATTTATAGGCATTTTGAGGTTTGGGAAACTTTGCCTCCTCCTGGTAGGATTGTATATCCCATACGTCACTAGCTCATGGACTCTTGCCAATATGAAAGAAATTAATTTATCAGGTAAGTTCTTACATAAATTATGTTTTCTGTCCCAAATTCAGAGATTCTCTTTCCTCCCTGCAGTTCTTTGAGCCAAGATCTCAGAAGAGTTTCCCCCGAGTGTTTTTCCTCTACTTTGGAGGGTCTCTAGTTCTGAGGTCATCCTAGCATCTCTTTGTTTTCATTTGGTTTGTTTGTTCTATGTTTCTACTCTGATGGTAATCAGGCAGAAATGTTTTCCTTTGCTCCGTCGTGTCTCAATAAGTTAAGGATCTGGGCCAGATGCTCTTGGCTACGCTATGATTGTTTTTCCTTGCTTTTGTATATCCTGGACCTCAGTTAGCAGAGTTTCTAACTTTTAATCTGTGGGTCCAGTGTTCTGTGTGCGCATTTCTATTCAGCCTCTCTCTTTCTCGGTTGTGAGCAGCCCAATGTAGCCTAGCGGTTAGCTTTGTGACTTTGCAACTCTATGGTTGTTGGTTTGAATTCAGCTGCCGGTGCTGAGCTTTTAACGTGTATTTGCCCAGGTCCTTAGTTCAGGGTTATGCATAGCAATTCTGTTAACTTCCTCGAACTTTGTCATCCCTCGGGATGTAATGGAAACTTGTCGGACAGCATCCTTTTTGTCCTCCTTTCCTTTAGAGTTCCTGTGGTACTTCTGGGGTTCTTAGTCTCCGACACATATGCTGGATTCTAGTCTCTTCTTCATTCTGTATTTTCAAAAGGATGTTTCTTTCCTATGGCATGGAGAGTCCACTAAACATTCTAATTAATAGTGTAATATTCACTCCTGGCCAGCAGGAGGAGGCAAAGAGCACCCCAGCAGAGCTGTTAAGTATCACTTCCCTTACCTATAACCCTTACCCATCATTCTCTTTGCCTTGATCACAGGAGAATGGCGAAGATGGTGTCTGAAGATTTTAATCCTTTTAATCTGTACTTTTCCCTGCAACCAAGGATTGTGGCTATGCTGTGTCCATGTCAATCTCTTTAGTAGGAGTAATGGTGGCTATTAGCAGTTAGAAGACGGTGAGGTGGTCTTTGCTTAAAAGGGACACTGAACCCAAATTTTTTTCTTTTGTGATTCAGATGGAGCATGCAATTTTAAGCAACTTTCTAATTTACTCCTATTATCGAATTGTCTTCATTCTGTTGGTATCTTTATTTGAAAAGCAAGAATGTAAGTTTAGATGCCGGCCCATTTTTGGTGAACAACCTGGGTTGTTCTTGCTGATTGGGGGTAAATTCACCCACGAATAAACAAGTACTGTCTAGGGTACTGAACCAACAATTGGCTGGCTCCTTAGTTTAGATGCAAATAAGATAACAAAAAAAATGATCGCAAGAAGAAAATTTGATAATCGGAGTAAATTAGAAAGTTGCTAAAAATTGCTGCTCTATCTGAGTCACGAAAGAAAACATTTGGGTTCAGTGTCCCTTTAAACTTCTAACATTCTTGCTACCCCTATTATAGAAAGCGTTGGTTACTCTGCTCTTTCTTTTCTATAGGTCCCTGGTAGATCTGGTGAGGCTGCCAAACCTCAGGAAACCGTTCCTGCCTGACAGAGCACCTGACAGGTAAGTGAAGGTACCGGCACTATAGGGGTTAAATCCTTGTGGAGAGCATTTAAATCTGTTTTAGGGGCACTGCTTATGTGAAAAGAGGCATCATTTTTTATTGGGGGCTCAGAAATGGGAGATTGTATGAAGCGTTATACTTCTTACATGTTGCAATCACTTTTCAGCTCAGCTTATTGGCACAATCACTTTTCAGCTCAGCTTATTGGCACAATCACTTTTCAGCTCAGCTTATTGGCACAATCACTTTTCAGCTCAGCTTATTGGCACAATCACTTTTCAGCTCGGCTTATTGGCACAATCACTTTTCAGCTCAGCTTATTGGCACAATCACTTTTCAGCTCAGCTTATTGGCACAATCACTTTTCAGCTCGGCTTATTGGCACAATCACTTTTCAGCTCAGCTTATTGGCACAATCACTTTTCAGCTCGGCTTATTGGCACAATCACTTTTCAGCTCAGCTTATTGGCACAATCACTTTTGCTGTGCTGCTGTTGGTTTTTGCACTATTTTTGTTTGCCTCAATTAAAAAATAAAATGATTGCGGTCACGTGACTGCTCCTCGGCGCTTCTGGTTTTTGGCTTCTCTGTTCAGATCGGAGTTTGCCGCGGCATTTTTTGCTATCTACAGTGGCAAGTGGATTTGGGCTGTTCTGGTAACAAGGAGGAGTTTTTTGCTACCGGGTGTGTCTGGTTTTCTGTGCTAGTGGGATAGCAACTTCTGGAGGGGTAAAGCTGAGGGGTTTAAGTGCTTATTTAGGTTTTATTGCTTCATATAAATAAACTTAATTTGCTATTTAATTTTTTTTTGTTAATTGTGAACTGATACCCAATTATGGACACTAATACTAAAGTTGATTATTTTGAAAAATGCTTATTGTGTTTGGAGGCTAAGATAATTCCTCCTGTACAGTTTTGCTCTTCATGTTTAAAGGGACAGTATAGTCCAAAATAAACTTTCATGATTCAGATAGGGTATGTAATTTTAAACAATTTTCCATTTTACTTTTATCACCAATTTTGCTTTGTCCTAGTTTTAGCTTTCAACTAAGCCCTTGAAGGCCGCTTCTTCTCTCAGGGCATTTTGACAGTTTTTCACCACTAGAGGGTATGTCTGTCAAAAGAACTCAAATAAGGGGGCAGAGGTTTAGATACAAGATAATAACATAAGTAAAAAGTGTATTTATATAACTGTGTTGGTTATGCAAAACTAGGGAATGGGTAATAAAGGGATGATCTATCTTTTAAAACAAACATTCTGGTGTAGACTGTCCCTTTTTAAATTAAAGTTTAAAGATAAGATGTCTCTCCCTGAGCCTCCTGTCTCTCAGGATAGTGTTATCCTAGCTTCACATGCAGTGCCCTGCGGTTCCTCTCAACCTCCTGGGGGTGTTTTTTTACCTGTGGATCTCACTGCGCAGATTACTTCTGCTGTTTCGGAAGCTTTTCCAAAGGTTTCTGGTAAGCGTAAGAGGAAATCTAAACATATTGATGTTTGTAAGGCTAAAGCTGCGTTAGTCAGTTTGTCTCAATTATCTGATGAGGATGATTCTTCAGTGGCTTCTGATGGGGCATTGTCAGATTCTGATACTGTAGTGACAAATTCTGCAGATTCAGAGGAGATTAATTTCAGATTTAAGTTAGAACACTGAGTTCTTTTGAAGGAGGTTCTTGCTACTTTGGAAGAATCTGAATCTGTTGTGGAGAATCTAAAGAGGTCTAGTAAGCTTAATAGGGTATATGATGTACCCTCATCTGTGGAAGTATTTTCAGTTCCTGACCGTATGGCAGATATTATAACTCAGGAATGGGATAAACTAGGGAATTTCTTTTTCCCCGTCCCTGTTTTTAAAAAGATGTTTCCTGTTGCTGACTCTATTCGTGACTTGTGGCACACGGTGCCCAAGGTAAAGGAAGCTATCTCTCAGTACTCTGGCTAAGCGAACTACTATTCCTATTGACAATAGTTGTTCATTCAAGGGTCCCATGGATAAGAAGCTTGAGGCTTTTTTGAAGATGTGCATTCATCAGAGATTACATTGGCAACCTGTTGCTAATATTGCTACAGTTGTGAGGGCAGCATCTTATTGGTGCGATGACTTATCTAATCTTATCCTAGAAGAGACTACTATAGAGATCCAAGACAGGATCAAGGCTCTCAAGCTAGCCAATACCTTTATTTGTGATGCCAACATGCAAGTTCTTAGGTTGGGTGCTAAGATTTCTGGTTTTACTGTTTTATATTGCAGAGCTCTCTGGTTAAAATCTTGGTCTGCAGATGTTACATCCAAGTCCAAGCTTTTATCTCTGCCTTATAATGGTAGAACCTTGTTTGGACTAGGTCTGGCAGAAATTATTTCTGACATTACAGGTGGAAATGGTTCTTTCCTACCTCAGGATAAAAAGAATAGGGTCGGCAGAATTCTAATTTTAGTTCCTTTCATAACTTTAAGGGACAGAAGTCTTCCTCTTCCAAGTCAGATCAATCCAAGTCTTCTTGGAGGTCCAGTCAGCCTTGGAATAGGGGGAAGCAAGTTAAGAAGCCTTCAGTTGATTCTAAATCAACATAAAGGGGCCACCCCCAATCCTGTAATGGATCAAGTGGGGGGCAGGCTTTCTTTTTTTCAGCAGGCTTGGATACGCAATGTTCCATATCCTTGGACCATAGATATAGTATCCCACGGTTACAGAATAGGATTCAAATCTTGTCCTCCCAGGGGCAGTTTCCACCAGTCAAGGTTATCTGTGAATCAGATAAAGAGAGAGGCCTTCTTAAACTGCGTAAAGGACCTTTCATTCCTGGGAGTGATTGTTCCAGTTCCTCTAGAGGAACAGGGTCTAGGATTCTATTCAAATCTATTTGTAGCTCCCAAGAAGGAGGGCACTTTTCATCCCATTCTGGACCTAAAGTGTCTCAATCAATTCCTCAGGGTTCGATCCTTCAAGATGGAGACCATTCGTTCTATTCTTCCTTTGGTCCATAAGGGTCAGTTCATGACGACCATAGATCTGAAGGATGCGTATCTTCATGTTCCTATTCACAGGGATCATTACCAGTACCTAAGGTTTGCCTTCCAGGACAAACATTTCCAGTTTGTTGCCCTTCCTTTTGGTCTTGCTACAGCTCCCAGAATTTTTACAAAGGTTCTGGGGGCACTTCTGGCAGTGGTGAGGTCCCAGGGTATTGCTGTGGCACCTTAGCTAGATGACATTCTAGTTCAAGCGCCATCTTTTCATCTAGCAAGATCTCATACCGAGATGTTGTTGTCTATTGTACGTTCCCATGGGTGGAAAGTGAATCTGGGAAAGAGTTCCCTTGTTCCAGATACAAGGGTTTGTTTCATGGGAACAATCATAGATTCCCTGTCTATGAAGATTTTTCTGACGGACGTCAGAAAATCCAAGCTTCATGTTTCTTGCCTGTCTCTCCAGTCTACTATTTGTCCATCTGTGGCTCAATGCATGGATGTGATTGGACTGATGGTTGCCTCCATGGACATCATTCCTTTTGCTTGGTTCCATCTGAGACCTCTGCAGCTATGCATGCTCAGTCAATAGAACAGGACCCCTCAGATCTCTCACAGAAAGTTACATTTGGATTCTGCAACAAGAGTCTCACTCTCATGGTGGGTTTCACAGAACCATCTGTCTCGGGGCACATGCTTCCTGAGGCCTTCATGGGTGATTGTGACCACGGATGCCAGACTGTTAGGCTGGGGAGCAGTTTGGGGTTTCTTAAAGACACAGGGTCTGTGGACTCCAGAGGAGTCGTCTCTTCCAATAAACATCTTGGTGTTGAGAGTAATTTTCTATGTTTTAATAGCTTGGCCTCAACTATCTTTGGTCCGATTTATCAGATTTCAGTCGGACAACATCACCTCGGTGGCCTACATCAATCACTGGGGAGGAACTCAGAGTTCCTTGGCAATGGAGGAGTCTCGCATTCTCTAGTGGGTGGAGTCTCTCGATTTCCATCTCTCTGCCATACAAATACCAGGGATGGACAACTGGGAGGCGGATTTTCAAAGCAGGCAGACTTTTTCATCCTGGAGAGTGGGCTCTCCACCCAGAGGTTTTCACAATGATAACTCTCAGGTGGGGGATTCCAGAGTTGGATCTGATGGCGTCTCATCAAAACGCCAAGCTTCCAAAGTACGGTTCAAGGTCAAGAGATCCTCAAGTCATTCTGGTAGATGCTCTAGCGGTTTCTTGGAACTTCAATCTAGCATACCCGTTTCCTCTGTTTGCGTTGCTCCCACGAGTAATTGCTCACATCAAAAGGAGAGAGCTTCTGTGATTCTAATAGCTCCTGCATGGCCTCGCAGGATCTGGTGACAATGTCATCTCTTCCGCCGTGGAGGTTACCTTTCAGGAATGAGCTTCTACTTCAGGGTCCCTTTCTTCATCCAAATCTGGTTTCTCTGAAGCTGACTGCTTGGAGATTTAACGTCTAAGTTTGGCTAGAAGTGGCTTCTCTGAGAAAGTCATAGATACTATTCTTCAGGCTCGTAAACCGGTTACTCACAGAATTTAACATAGGGTATGGTGTAAATACCTTCATTGGTGTGATTCAAAAGGTTTTTCTTGGAACAAAGTAAGGGTTCCTCAAATTTTGTCTTTTCTTCAGGAGGGCCTGGAGATGGGTTTGTCAGTCAGTACTTTGAAGGGTCAGATTTCTGCTCTGTCTATTCTTCTGCATAAATGTCTGGCAGTTCTGACAGATGTTCAGTCTTTTGTTCAGGCCTTGGTCAAAATCAGGCCTGTGTTTAAATCTATTGCACCTCCTTGGAGTCTTAGCCTTGTTCTTACAGTTTTGCAGTAGGCTCCGTTTGAGCCGATGCATTCTGTTAGTATTAAATTACTATCTTGGAAGCTTTTGTTTCTTCTTGCTATTTCTTCTGCTCGCAGAGTTTCTGAACTTTCGGCTCTGCAGTGCGATTCCCCTTACCTTATTTTTTATGCTGATAAGGCGGTCCTTCATACAAAGCTGGGGTGTATCCCTAAGATTGTGTCGGATCGCAATATTAATCAGGAAATTATTGTTTCTTTTTTTTGTCCTAATCCTCCTTCCCAGAAGGAACGTCTTTTGCATAACTTGGATGTTGTGCATGCTCTTAAATTTTACCTTCAAGCAACTAAAATTTTTTGGCAGACTTCTGCCCTGTTTGTTTTCTCTGGTAAATGTAGAGGTCAGAAGGCCACTTCTACCATTCTCTCTCTCTGGTTGAGAAGTGTTATCCATTTAGCTTATGAGACAGCTGGACAGCAGCCTCCTGAGAGAATTATGGCTCATTCCACTAGAGCTGTTTCATCTTCATGGGCTTTCAAAAATGAAGCTTCTCTGGAGCAAATCTGTAAAGCGGCCACTTTGTCCTCTTCATATGGTCCTCAGCTGAGGCTTCTTTTGGGAGAAAGGTTCTTCAAGTGGTGGTGCCTTCAGTTTAGGTCCGCCTCTTCTCCCTCCCTATTAATACTGTGTCCTCTAGCTTGGGTATTGGTTACCACTAGTAATAAGAATGTTTTGTGGACTCTCCATGCCATAGGAAAGAAAATAAAATTTATGCTTACCTGATTAATTTATTTATTTCCGGGCATGGAGAGTCCTCGACCCGCCCTTATTCAAATTAAGACGGCAGTTTTTTTGTCTAGTCCTCAGGCACCTCTATACCCTTGTGTTATCATCTTTTTCCATTTCCCTTCGGCTGAATGACTGGGGGTTATGGGTAAGAGAAGTGATACTTGACAGCTCTGCTGTGGTGCTCTTTGCCGCCTCCTGCTGGCCAGGAGTGAATACCCCACTAGTAATTAGAATGTTTCGTAGACTCTCCATGCCCGGAAATATTTTTTTTTTATCTATCAGGCAAGCATAAAATTTGTATTTTTAATCACCAGGTGGCGTGGCTGTATCCTGGATGTTTAACGTTTCTACTACAGGGAGTGCAGAATTATTAGGCAAATGAGTATTTTGACCACATCATCCTCTTTATGCATGTTGTCTTACTCCAAGCTGTATAGGCTCGAAAGCCTACTACCAATTAAGCATATTAGGTGATGTGCATCTCTGTAATGAGAAGGGGTGTGGTCTAATGACATCAACACCCTATATCAGGTGTGCATAATTATTAGGCAACTTCCTTTCCTTTGGCAAAATGGGTCAAAAGAAGGACTTGATAGGCTCAGAAAAGTCAAAAATAGTGAGATATCTTGCAGAGGGATGCAGCACTCTTAAAATTGCAAAGCTTCTGAAGCGTGATCATCGAACAATCAAGTGTTTCATTCAAAATAGTCAACAGGGTCGCAAGAAGCGTGTGGAAAAACCAAGGCGCAAAATAACTGCCCATGAACTGAGAAAAGTCAAGCGTGCAGCTGCCAAGATGCCACTTGCCACCAGTTTGGCCATATTTCAGAGCTGCAACATCACTGGAGTGCCCAAAAGCACAAGGTGTGCAATACTCAGAGACATGGCCAAGGTAAGAAAGGCTGAAAGACGACCACCACTGAACAAGACACACAAGCTGAAACGTCAAGACTGGGCCAAGAAATATCTCAAGACTGATTTTTCTAAGGTTTTATGGACTGATGAAATGAGAGTGAGTCTTGATGGGCCAGATGGATGGGCCTGTGGCTGGATTGGTAAAGGGCAGAGAGCTCCAGTCCGACTCAGACGCCAGCAAGGTGGAGGTGGAGTACTGGTTCGGGCTGGTATCATCAAAGATGAGCTTGTGGGGCCTTTTCGGGTTGAGGATGGAGTCAAGCTCAACTCCCAGTCCTACTGCCAGTTTCTGGAAGACACCTTCTTCAAGCAGTGGTACAGGAAGAAGTCTGCATCCTTAAAGAAAAACATGATTTTCATGCAGGACAATGCTCCATCACACGCGTCCAAGTACTCCACAGCGTGGCTGGCAAGAAAGGGTATAAAAGAAGAAAATCTAATGACATGGCCTCCTTGTTCACCTGATCTGATCCCCATTGAGAACCTGTGGTCCATCATCAAATGTGAGATTTACAAGGAGGGAAAACAGTACACCTCTCTGAACAGTGTCTGGGAGGCTGTGGTTGCTGCTGCAAGCAATGTTGATGGTGAACAGATCAAAACACTGGCAGAATCCATGGATGGCAGGCTTTTGAGTGTCCTTGCAAAGAAAGGTGGCTATATTGGTCACTGATTTGTTTTTGTTTTGTTTTTGAATGTCAGAAATGTATATTTGTGAATGTTGAGATGTTATATTGGTTTCACTGGCAAAAATAAATAATTGAAATGGGTATATATTTGTTTTTTGTAAACTGCCTAATAATTATGCACAGTAATAGTCGCCTGCACACACAGATATCCCCCTAAAATAGCTATAACTAAAAACAAACTAAAAACTACTTCCAAAACTATTCAGCTTTGATATTAATGAGTTTTTTGGGTTCATTGAGAACATGGTTGTTGTTCAATAATAAAATTAATCCTCAAAAATACAACTTGCCTAATAATTCTGCACTCCCTGTATATTCTTTTCAATTTTTAGTTTTTTTTTGTCTCAGCAGAGACAGTTCTGGGTAGGAAGATTTTTTCAGGCACTGGTTTATTATAATTAGTGCCTTCTTGTTTCCCACCCGTTCCCTTTAGTGGACTCTTTAGCTTGGGTATTGGTTGCCACGAGTAAGGATTTTGTGGACTCTTACCACCTAGAAAGAAAACATAATTTATGCCTACCTGATAAATGTACAGTATTTATTTCTTGGTTCCCCCCTTTTCTTTCCTTTTGTAGTGGTTGGCATCTCTTTACCCTTCTATCTTTCTTCTTCCTTGGCCATGCATACTACTGGGAGAGAGAGGGAGTTGGAAAGATACTTAAAGCTTTGCTGTGTGGTGTTTTTGCCTCCTCCTGGTGGAGAGGAAGTGAATTCCCACGCGCAAGGATTTTGTGGACTCTTACCACCAAGAACATTTTTATCAGGTAAGCATGAATTATGATTTTTTTTTCTTTAATAAAGATAATTATTAAAAAATAATTTATTTCTATTACATGAAAAGGTAGACTGGTGAGATTAACTCTGTCTGCCTATCAGAGTCTTGTCCAAGAAGAAAACATAAATAACAGTCAAAATCACCAATCATTCGCTCTGATCTTTATTAATATTTACGACAAGAGGCTTAGTATTAAACAGATGATTTATAAAACGCATTGTCAAGTATAGATAATATTTAAGGGCGTATTTATTGCAGTAGATTTGTTATTGGTGGAGTTTATTTGTGGCCAGTTCCTCTGCAGGGCACACTATGAGCTTACAATAAACCTGCACATTGTTCCGCTCACACATGCTAGATCCCATGACCATATCTGCATGATGCACCCAGCGATTATGCATAAGGAAGAAACTTTCAGACACTGATTTTGTGACACATCAGACCCTTGTATTGGAGATGATTTGTCTCTAGACTGGGCCACTCTGGTATCAGGGATCCCTTCAGATTGGGCGAAAGGTGAGCAAAGGGGGCTTCTCTGGCATAAGAATGAAGCCAAACACAGTCTTAATGTCGTCTTTACACCCAGTGTCAATCTGGAAACTCTGCAGCATCTGAGTGACAGAAACAACAAATCAGTATCAGATAGTAACACACACAACACGTGGTCTGAACACATCACTCACATGCATCAGGAACAGCATCATCTCTGACTCTGCCAGCCTACGTCCAATGCATTGTCTGGAGCCGAAACCAAATGCCAAAGCCCTGAAACTGGTGTCCTCCCTGCGCGTCCAACGGCTGGGATCATACCGCAGGGGATCAGTGAAAAGCTGCGAGCTGCGCCCCATGGGGTACAGGCCTACTTGCACTAGGGTCTGGGGATAAAGACTCAAAGTCACACATGAAACAGGAACCTAAGGGGCCACATGACACACAAGACAGGTGACACCGAGCTGTACCCTAACACACAGGAACATCCTTATACAGGGGACACACACAAGGCACGTGACACTGAGCTGTATCTAGACACATGCTTATACAGGGAACACACACAAGGCACGTGACACTGAGCTGTATCTAGACACATGCTTATACAGGGAACACACACACAAGGCACGTGACACTGAACTGTATCCTGACACAAAAGAACATCCTTATACAGGGGACACACACAAGGCACGTGACACTGAGCTGTACCCTGACACACAGGAACATCCTTATACAGGGGACACACACAATACAGGTGACACTGAGCTGTACCCTGACACACAGGAACATCCTTATACAGGGGACACACACAAGGCACGTGACACTGAGCTGTATCTAGACACATGCTTATACAGGGAACACACACAAGGCAGGTGACACTGAGCTGTATCCTAACACACAGGAACATCATTATACAGGGGGGGGACACAAGGCACGTGACACTGAGCTATATCCTGACACACAGGAACATCATTATACAGGGGACACACACAAGGCACGTGACACTGAGCTATATCCAGACACACAGGAACATGCTTATACAGGGGACACACACAAGGCACGTGACACTGAGCTATATCCTGACACACAGGAACATGCTTATACAGGGGACACACACAAGGCACGTGACACTGAGCTATATCCTGACACACAGGAACATGCTTATACAGGGGACACACACAAGGCACGTGACACTGAGCTATATCCTGACACACAGGAACATGCTTATACAGGGGACACACACAAGGCACGTGACACCGAGCTGTATCCTAACACACAGGAACATCCTTATACAGGAGACACACACAAGGCACGTGACACTGAACTGTATCCTGACACAAAAGAACATCATTATACAGGGGGGACACACAAGGCACGTGACACTGAGCTATATCCTGACACAAAAGAACATCCTTATACAGGGGACACACACAAGGCACGTGACACTGAGCTATATCCTGACACACAGGAACATGCTTATACAGGGGACACACACAAGGCACGTGACACTGAGCTATATCCTGACACACAGGAACATGCTTATACAGGGGGGACACACAAGGCACGTGACACCGAGCTGTATCCTAACACACAGGAACATCCTTATACAGGAGACACACACAAGGCACGTGACACTGAACTGTATCCTGACACAAAAGAACATCATTATACAGGGGGGACACACAAGGCACGTGACACTGAGCTATATCCTGACACACAGGAACATGCTTATACAGGGGACACACACAAGGCACGTGACACTGAGCTATATCCTGACACACAGGAACATGCTTATACAGGGGACACACACAAGGCACGTGACACTGAGCTATATCCTGACACACAGGAACATGCTTATACAGGGGACACACACAAGGCACGTGACACCGAGCTATATCCTAACACACAGGAACATCCTTATACAGGAGACACACACAAGGCACGTGACACTGAACTGTATCCTGACACAAAAGAACATCATTATACAGGGGGGACACACAATGCACGTGACACTGAGCTATATCCTGACACAAAAGAACATCCTTATACAGGGGACACACACAAGGCACGTGACACTGAGCTATATCCAGACACAAAAGAACATCCTTATACAGGGGGGGGACACAAGGCAGGTGACACCAAGCTGTACCCTAACACACAGGAACATCCTTATACAGGGGACACACACAAGGCACGTGACACTGAACTGTATCCTGACACAAAAGAGCATCCTTATACAGGGGACACACACAAGGCACGTGACACTGAGCTGTATCCTGACACAAAAGAACATCCTTATACAGGGGGGGGGGGGACACAAGGCAGGTGACACTGAGCTGTATCTAGACACATGCTTATACAGGGGACACACACAAGGCACGTGACACTGAGCTGAATCTTGACACACAAGAACATACTTATACAGGGGACATACACAAGGCACGTGACACTGAGCTGTATCCTGACACACAAGAACATCCTTATACAGGGGACACACACAAGGCACGTGACACTGAGCTTTATCCTGTTAACAATTAAATTATAAGCGCTAGGGGTGAAAAAACCAGCTTAACTATTGAATTCCCCTCCAGGAAAGCAAAAAATTGAGAGCAAAAGGTCAGATGGAAGTTAAGCGCTAAGAGCAAGGTTTGTTGGAGGATGTAAATTATCTATAAATAAAGCTATATGGCGGCATATATTGTGGATATACAATCTAATATTAGATAGGTGATAAGTGCTGTGTATGTACCAGTACTCGAAATATATATATAAAAGTATCAGTATAGTGAATAAAAGATGAAGGAAGCGAAGAAAGTACAAATATAGATACAATTTATTAAAATAAAGGTTTAAAACAATATATTGAGTATTTGACAATTAAAACATATGTATCTAAAAGTGCAGGGACGTCTCCCTTATTCGTTACTGTTTAGTAACAGTTGATAAAAAAGATCAATTGGTAGTATAAAGCACTTGCGTTTTAAATTGCTGTTAGCAACTGTGGGGTAAAAATGTGACTCCTGAGGTGTTCAGTAAAGATGCGAAGTAACTGTCGGGTAGAGACCGCGTTTTGTGCGGCTTGGCGTTACCAGATGGTGTTGATTGCGCCTTTTACGTGACCGGTGTGATGTCACTGAAGCCGGTTGCGTACAGCGTTTCTATGGTAGCCCCTATTCCGCAAAGATTGTGGAAGTCTTGGGGGAAAAACTGTTAGACTTGGCGGTCAAAATAAATGACTTGATAGTTGTTTAAAGCAATATAGGGATAAATGATCCTCAAATTGTGCAGGCTGTGCGGTCGCGATGCAGCGACTAAAATTGCGGTTTGTTCCCTTTGGTTGCTAGTAGCAACTGGTGGGTCCTTTAAATGTTTAAAACTTGGCGGTCGTTAAAAAACGACTATTAAGGCAGGTGTATCTTTGCGGTCGTTATCAAAACGACTAAACGACTAGAGAGTCTTTAATTAGAAGAGCTTGGCGGTCACTTTATAGCGACTAAGAGATCTTTGCGGTCGTTAGTAACGACTCTGATGTTCCTATATAAATGTGACCAGGCACAAGAACATAGGGTAAACGTCCTCCAAATGTGCAGTATTGTGAAATAAACAAAGGATAAAAACAAATAGCACAGTGTCTCAGTCAACGCGTTTCGCCCGTGGGCTTTATCAAGACATCATGTCTTAAACCGCCAAGTTTTAAACATTTAAAGGACCCACCAGTTGCTACTAGCAACCAAAGGGAACAAACCGCACTTTTAGTCGCTGCATCGCGACCGCACAGCCTGCACAATTTGAGGATCATTTATCCCTATATTGCTTTAAACAACCATCAAGTCATTTATTTTGACCGCCAAGTCTAACAGTTATTCCCCCAAGACTTCCACAATCTTTGCGGAATAGGGGCTACCATAGAAACGCCGTACGCAACCGGCTTCAGTGACATCACACCGGTCACGTAAAAGGCGCAATCAACACCATCTGGTAACGCCAAGCCGCACAAAACGCGGTCTCTACCCGACAGTTACTTCGCATCTTTACTGAACACCTCAGGAGTCACATTTTTACCCCACAGTTGCACACAGCAATTTAAAACGCAAGTGCTTTATACTACCAATTGATCTTTTTTTATCAGCTGTTACTAAACAGTAACGAATAAGGGAGACGTCCCTGCACTTTTAGATACATATGTTTTAATTGTCAAATACTCAATATATTGTTTTAAACCTTTATTTTAATAAATTGTATCTATATTTGTACTTTCTTCGCTTCCTTCATCTTTTATTCACTATACTGATACTTTTATATATATATTTCGAGTACTGGTATATACACAGCACTTATCACCTATCTAATATTAGATTGTATATCCACAATATATGCCGCCATATAGCTTTATTTATAGATAATTTACATCCTCCAACAAACCTTGCTCTTAGCACTTAACTTCCATCTGACCTTTTACTGAGCTTTATCCTGACACACAGTGGACACATGGCACACAAGGCAGGTGACACTGAGCGGTATCCTGACACCTTGGAACATCCTTACACAGGGGACACATGACACACAAGGCAGGTGACACTGAACTGTATCCTGACACATATGAAGATCCTTACACAGGGGACACATGACACACGGCAGGTGACACTGAGCACAAACAACACGTCCTGCTACATTCTACTCTATCACGCTAGTTGCACACCTAAACAAGTTTTATTATATTTAATTCCCTATGATTGAAGTTAAACTCACATGCGTGTATTTACCAGAGTCTTCCCTACTGTACTTTTTAATGAAGAGCTACTACATTAGCAATTCTCCAAACATCAGATACACCTGTGAACAGTGATTAGCTAAACAGATCAGCTAATAGTGCTAGTACTAACTGAAGCGGAACAGCAGGTCGGTGTCGAATACTCACCCCGGCTGGAACGTGGTAATTGTGTAAAATGATGTCTTTTGTAGGGTACCTCTGCACTGTGATTCCCACAGGATATAATCTAAGAGAAATAAATAACAGTGAGCACATTTGCAATGCGAAGAGTTGTGTTAGAGAACCATATAAATAAATGATCTATTAAAATATCATTAGATCACTGTGCTCCTACATAGTATTTACACTTAAATGCGCTTATCATGTCCTCTGTAAGTAGCTCACTGTGCCCTACACACTACTGACCCTATAGCTCACTTAATGACTCCCCTGTAAGTAGCTCACTGTGCTCTACACACTACTGACCCTATAGCTCACTTAATGACACCCCTGTAAGTAGCTCACTGTGCCGTACACACTACTGACCCTAAAGCTCACTTAATGACTCCCCTGTAAGTAGCTCACTGTGCTCTACACACTACTGACCCTATAGCTCACTTAACGACTCCCCTGTAAGTAGCTCACTGTGCTCTACACACTACTGACCCTAAAGCTCACTTAATGACTCCCCTGTAAGTAGCTCACTGTGCCGTACACACTACTGACCCTAAAGCTCACTTAATGACTCCCCTGTAAGTAGCTCACTGTGCTCTACACACTACTGACCCTAAAGCTCACTTAATGCCTCCCCTGTAAGTAGCTCACTGTGCTCTACACACTACTGACCCTATAGCTCACTTAATGACTCCCCTGTAAGTAGCTCACTGGGCTCTACACACTACTGACCCTAAAGCTCATTTAATGACTCCCCTGTAAGTAGCTCACTGTGCTCTACACACTACTGACCCTAAAGCTCACTTAATGACTCCCCTGTAAGTCGCTCACTGTGCCGTACACACTACTGACCCTAAAGCTCACTTAATGACTCCCCTGTAAGTAGCTCACTGTGCTCTACACACTACTGACCCTAAAGCTCACTTAATGCCTCCCCTGTAAGTAGCTCACTGTGCTCTACACACTACTGACCCTATAGCTCACTTAATGACTCCCCTGTAAGTAGCTCACTGGGCTCTACACACTACTGACCCTAAAGCTCATTTAAAGGGCCACTGTAAGTAAATATTTTCTATGCCTGTTACTAACTAACTACCCCAAATACGCTTTTTATCAATAGCATTTCATTAACATATCTCTACCGTTTATCAGAAATCTTGTCTGCAAATTTAATTGTTTTCCAAACCCACTCCGTGGGTATCCTTTGCTCTGTACCAATCCGTTTACAATACCTAGGTTTCAAAATGGCGCTTTAAACACAAAGTTATTGGTTTAAGTATTTTGAACATGCAGTGCTGAAAATAGTGGGCAGGATAACGTGACATCATTGGCTAATAAAATATATAACTTTTAGAACGTTATGAAACTTCGTTTTGGAGAAAATATAGGTCAGTAGGTTTTAATTAATGTTTATTAACTTTAATATGTTAGTTGTTTAGCTTAAAAATTATAACAGAAAGTAATCCTTTAATGACTCCCCTGTAAGTAGCTCACTGTGCTCTACACACTACTGACCCTAAAGCTCACTTAATGCCTCCCCTGTAAGTAGCTCACTGTGCTCTACACACTACTGACCCTATAGCTCACTTAATGACTCCCCTGTAAGTAGCTCACTGTGCCCTACACACTACTGACCCTATAGCTCACTTAATGCCTCCCCTGTAAGTAGCTCACTGTGCTCTACACACTACTGACCCTAAACCTCACTTAATGACTCCCCTGTAAGTAGTTCACTGTGCCGTACACACTACTGACCCTAAAGCTCACTTAATGCCTCCCCTGTAAGTAGCTCACTGTGCTCTACACACTACTGACCCTAAACCTCACTTAATGACTCCCCTGTAAGTAGCTCCCTGTGCTCTACACACTACTGACCCTATAGCTCACTTAATGACTCCCCTGTAAGTAGCTCACTGTGCCGTACACACTACTGACCCTAAAGCTCACTTAATGCCTCCCCTGTAAGTAGCTCACTGTGCTCTACACACTACTGACCCTAAAGCTCCCTTAATGACTCCCCTGTAAGTAGCTCACTGTGCCGTACACACTACTGACCCTATAGCTCACTTAATGCCTCCCCTGTAAGTAGCTCACTGTGCTCTACACACTACTGACCCTATAGCTCACTTAATGACTCCCCTGTAAGTAGCTCCCTGTGCTCTACACACTACTGACCCTATAGCTCACTTAATGACTCCCCTGTAAGTAGCTCCCTGTGCTCTACACACTACTGACCCTATAGCTCACTAAGGCCTAGATTTAGAGTTCGGCGGTAGCCGTCAAAACCAGCGTTAGAGGCTCCTAACGCTGGTTTTGGGCGCCCGCTGGTATTTGGAGTCAGTGATTAAAGGGTCTAACGCTCACTTTTCAGCCGCGACTTTTCCATACCGCAGATCCCCCTACGCCATTTGCGTATCCTATCTTTTCAATGGGATCTTTCTAACGCCGGTATTTAGAGTCGTTTCTGAAGTGAGCGTTAGAGCTCTAACGACAAGATTCCAGCCGCCTGAAAAAAGCAGGAGTTAAGAGCTTTCTGGCTAACGCCGGTTTATAAAGCTCTTAACTACTGTACCCTAAAGTACACTAACACCCATAAACTACCTATGTACCCCTAAACCGAGGTCCCCCCACATCGCCGCCACTCGATTAAAATTTTTAACCCCTAATCTGCCGACCGCCACCTACGTTATACTTATGTACCCCTAATCTGCTGCCCCTAACCCCGCCGACCCCTATATTATATTTATTAACCCCTAACTTGCCCCCCACAACGTCGCCGCAAGCTACTTAAAATAATTAACCCCTAATCTTCCGTCCGCAAATCGCCGCCACCTACGTTATCCCTATGTACCCCTAATCTGCTGCCCCTAACATCGCCGACCCCTATGTTATATTTATTAACCCCTAATCTGCCCCCCACAACGTCGCCGACACCTACCTACACTTATTAACCCCTAATCTGCCGAGCGGACCTGAGCGCTACTATAATAAAGTTATTAACCCCTAATCCGCCTCACTAACCCTATCATAAATAGTATTAACCCCTAATCTGCCCTCCCTAACATCGCCGACACCTACCTTCAATTATTAACCCCTAATCTGCCGACCGGAGCTCACCGCTATTCTAATAAATGTATTAACCCCTAAAGCTAAGTCTAACCCTAACACTAACACCCCCCTAAGTTAAATATAATTTTTATCTAACGAAATAAATTAACTCTTATTAAATAAATGATTCCTATTTAAAGCTAAATACTTACCTGTAAAATAAATCCTAATATAGCTACAATATAAATTACATTTATATTATAGCTATTTTAGGATTAATATTTATTTTACAGGCAACTTTGTAATTATTTTAACCAGGTACAATAGCTATTAAATAGTTAAGAACTATTTAATAGTTACCTAGTTAAAATAATTACAAATTTACCTGTAAAATAAATCCTAACCTAAGATATAATTAAACCTAACACTACCCTATCAATAAAATAATTAAATAAACTACCTACAATTACCTACAATTAACCTAACACTACACTATCAATAAATTAATTAAACACAATTGCTACAAATAAATACAATTAAATAAACTATCTAAAGTACAAAAAATAAAAAAGAACTAAGTTACAGAAAATAAAAAAATATTTACAAACATAAGAAAAATATTACAACAATTTTAAACTAATTACACCTACTCTAAGCCCCCTAATAAAATAACAAAGACCCCCAAAATAAAAAATTCCCTACCCTATTCTAAAATACAAAAATTACAAGCTCTTTTACCTTACCAGCCCTGAACAGGGCCCTTTGCGGGGCATGCCCCAAGAATTTCAGCTCTTTTGCCTGTAAAAAAAAACATACAATACCCCCCCCCCAACATTACAACCCACCACCCACATACCCCTAATCTAACCCAAACCCCCTTAAATAAACCTAACACTAATCCCCTGAAGATCTTCCTACCTTGTCTTCACCATCCAGGTATCACCGATCCGTCCTGGCTCCAAGATCTTCATCCAACCCAAGCGGGGGTTGGCGATCCATAATCCGGTGCTCCAAAGTCTTCCTCCTATCCGGCAAGAAGAGGACATCCGGACCGGCAAACATCTTCTCCAAGCGGCATCTTCTATGTTCTTCCATCCGATGACGACCGGCTCCATCTTGAAGACCTCCAGCGCGGATCCATCCTCTTCTTCCGACGACTAGACGACGAATGACGGTTCCTTTAAGGGACGTCATCCAAGATGGCGTCCCTCGAATTCCGATTGGCTGATAGGATTCTATCAGCCAATCGGAATTAAGGTAGGAATTTTCTGATTGGCTGATGGAATCAGCCAATCAGAATCAAGTTCAATCCGATTGGCTGATCCAATCAGCCAATCAGATTGAGCTCGCATTCTATTGGCTGTTCCGATCAGCCAATAGAATGCGAGCTCAATCTGATTGGCTGATTGGATCAGCCAATCGGATTGAACTTGATTCTGATTGGCTGATTCCATCAGCCAATCAGAATATTCCTACCTTAATTCCGATTGGCTGATAGAATCCTATCAGCCAATCGGAATTCGAGGGACGCCATCTTGGATGACGTCCCTTAAAGGAACCGTCATTCGTCGTCTAGTCGTCGGAAGAAGAGGATGGATCCGCGCTGGAGGTCTTCAAGATGGAGCCGGTCGTCATCGGATGGAAGAACATAGAAGATGCCGCTTGGAGAAGATGTTTGCCGGTCCGGATGTCCTCTTCTTGCCGGATAGGAGGAAGACTTTGGAGCACCGGATTATGGATCGCCAACCCCCGCTTGGGTTGGATGAAGATCTTGGAGCCAGGACGGATCGGTGAACCTGGTATGGTGAAGACAAGGTAGGAAGATCTTCAGGGGCTTAGTGTTAGGTTTCTTTAAGGGGGTTTGGGTTAGATTAGGGGTATGTGGGTGGTGGGTTGTAATGTTGGTGGGGGGGTATTGTATGTTTTTTTTTACAGGCAAAAGAGCTGAAATTCTTGGGGCATGCCCCGCAAAGGGCCCTGTTCAGGGCTGGTAAGGTAAAAGAGCTTGTAATTTTTGTATTTTAGAATAGGGTAGGGAATTTTTTATTTTGGGGGTCTTTGTTATTTTATTAGGGGGCTTAGAGTAGGTGTAATTAGTTTAAAATTGTTGTAATATTTTTCTTATGTTTGTAAATATTTTTTTATTTTCTGTAACTTAGTTCTTTTTTATTTTTTGTACTTTAGATAGTTTATTTAATTGTATTTATTTGTAGCAATTGTGTCTAATTAATTTATTGATAGTGTAGTGTTAGGTTAATTGTAGGTAATTGTAGGTAGTTTATTTAATTATTTTATTGATAGGGTAGTGATAGGTTTAATTATATCTTAGGTTAGGATTTATTTTACAGGTAAATTTGTAATTATTTTAACTAGGTAACTATTAAATAGTTCTTAACTATTTAATAGCTATTGTACCTGGTTAAAATAATTACAAAGTTACCTGTAAAATAAATATTAATCCTAAAATAGCTATAATATAAATGTAATTTATATTGTAGCTATATTAGGATTTATTTTACAGGTAAGTATTTAGCTTTAAATAGGAATAAGTTATTTAATAAGAGTAAATTAATTTCGTTAGATTTAAATTATATTTAACTTAGGGGGGTGTTAGTGTTAGGGTTAGACTTAGCTTTAGGGGTTAATCCATTTATTAGAATAGCGGTGAGCTCCGATCGGAAGTTTAGGGGTTAATAATTGAAGGTAGGTGTCGGCGATGTTAGGGAGGGCAGATTAGGGGTTAATACTATTTATGATAGGGTTAGTGAGGCGGATTAGGGGTTAATACATTTATTATAGTAGCGCTCAGGTCCGCTCGGCAGATTAGGGGTTAATAAGTGTAGGTAGGTGTCGGCGACGTTGTGGGGGGCAGATTAGGGGTTAATAAATATAACATAGGGGTCGGCGATGTTAGGGCAGCAGATTAGGGGTACATAGGGATAACGTAGGTGGCGGCGGTTTACGGAGCGGCAGATTAGGGGTTAAAAGTGTAATGCAGGGGTCAGCGATAGCGGGGGCGGCAGATTAGGGGTTAATAAGTGTAAGGTTAGGGGTGTTTAGACTCGGGGTACATGTTAGAGTGTTAGGTGCAGACGTAGGAAGTGTTTCCCCATAGGAAACAATGGGGCTGCGTTAGGAGCTGAACGCTGCTTTTTTGCAGGTGTTAGGTTTTTTTTCAGCTCAAACAGCCCCATTGTTTCCTATGGGAGAATCGTGCACGAGCACGTTTTTGAGGCTGGCCGCGTCCGTAAGCAACTCTGGTATCGAGAGTTGCATTTGCGGTAAAAATGCTCTACGCTCCTTTTTTGGAGCCTAACGCAGCATTTGTTTGAACTCTCGATACCAGAGTTAAATTTATGGTGCGGCCAGAAAAAAACCCGCGGAGCGTTAACAGCCCTTTTACCGCCAAACTCCAAATCTAGCCGTTAATGACTCCCCTGTAAGTAGCTCCCTGTGCTCTACACACTACTGACCCTATAGCTCACTTAATGACTCCCCTGTAAGTAGCTCCCTGTGCTCTACACACTACTGACCCTATAGCTCACTTAATGACTCCCCTGTAAGTAGCTCCCTGTGCTCTACACACTACTGACCCTATAGCTCACTTAATGACTCCCCTGTAAGTAGCTCACTGTGCCCTACACACTACTGACCCTATAGCTCACTTAATGACTCCCCTGTAAGTAGCTCACTGTGCCCTACACACTACTGACCCTATAGCTCACTTAATGCCTCCCCTGTAAGTAGCTCACTGTGCTCTACACACTACTGACCCTAAAGTTCACTTAATGACTCCCCTGTAAGTAGCTCACTGTGCTGTACACACTACTGACCCTAAGGCTCACTTAATGACTCCCCTGTAAGTAGCTCACTGTGCTCTACACACAACTGACCCTAAAGCTCACTTAATAACTCCCCTGTAAGTAGCTCACTGTGCTCTACACACAACTGACCCTAAAGCTCATTTAATGACTCCCCTGTAAGTAGCTCACTGTGCTCTACACACTACTGACCCTATAGCTCACTTAATGCCTCCCCTGTAAGTAGCTCACTGTGCTCTACAAACTACTGACCCTAAAGCTCACCTAATGACTCCCCTGTAAGTAGCTCACTGTGCTCTACACACTACTGACCCTATAGCTCACTTAACGACTCCCCTGTAAGTAGCTCACTGTGCTCTACACACTACTGACCCTAAAGCTCACTTAACGACTCCCCTGTAAGTAGCTCACTGTGCTCTACACACTACTGACCCTAAAGCTCACTTAATGACTCCCCTGTAAGTAGCTCACTGTGCTCTACACACTACTGACCCTAAAGCTCACTTAATGACTCCCCTGTAAGTAGCTCACTGTGCTCTACACACTACTGACCCTAAAGCTCACTTAATGACTCCCCTGTAAGTAGCTCACTGTGCTCTACACACTACTGACCCTAAAGCTCACTTAATGACTCCCCTGTAAGTAGCTCATTGATCTCTATACACTACTGACCCTTTAGCTCACTTAATGCCTCCCCTGTAAGTAGCTCACTGTGCTCTATATGCTACTGACTCTTTAGCTCACTTAATACCTCCCCTGTAATAGCTCAATGCCCTCTATATGCTACTGACCCTTTAGCTCACTTAATGCCTCCCCTGTAAGTAGCTCACTGTGCTCTATATGCTACTGACCCTTTAGCTCACTTAATGCCTCCCCTGTAAGTAGCTCACTGTGCTATATATGCTACTGACCCTTTAGCTCACTTAATGCCTCCCCTGTAATAGCTCAATGCACTCTATATGCTACTGACCCTTTAGCTCACTTAATGCCTTACCTGTAAGTAGCACACTGTGCTTTATATGCTACTGACCCTTTAGCTCACTTAATACCTCCCCTGTAATAGCTCACTATGCTCTATATGCTACTGACCCTTTAGCTCACTTAATACCTCCCCTGTAATAGCTCACTGTGCTTTATATGCTACTGACCCTTTAGCTCACTTAACACCTCCCCTGTAATAGCTCACGGTGCTCTATATGCTACTGACCCTTTAGCTCACTTAATGCCTCCGCTGTAATAGCTCACTGCGCTCTATATGCTACTGACCCTTTAGCTCACTTAAAACCTCCCCTGTAATAGCTCACTGTGCTTTATATGCTACTGACCCTTTAGCTCACTTAATGCCTCCCCTGTAATAGCTCAATGCGCTCTATATGCTATTGACCCTTTAGCTCACTTAATGCCTCCCCTGTAATAGCTCAATGCGCTTTATATGCTATTGACCCTTTAGCTCACTTAATGCCTCCCCTGTAATAGGTCAATGCACTCTATATGCTACTTACCCTTTAGCTCACTTAATACCTCCCCTGTAATAGCTCAATGCACTCTATATACTACTGACCCTTTAGCTCACTTAATGCCTTTCCTGTAAGTAGCTCACTGTGCTCTATATGCTACTGACCCTTTAGCTCACTTAATACCTCCCCTGTAAGTAGCTCACTGCGCTCTATAGGCTACTGACCCTTTAGCTCACTTAATACCTCCCCTGTAATAGCTCACTGCGCTCAATATGCTACTGACCCTTTAGCTCACTTAATACCTCCCCTGTAAGTAGCTCACTGTGTTCTATATGCTACTGACCCTTTAGCTCACTTAATGCCTCCCCTGTAAGTAGCTCACTGTGCTCTATATGCTACTGACCTTTTAGCTCACTTAATACCTCCCCTGTAATAGCTCACTGCGCTCTATATGCTACTGACCCTTTAGCTCACTTAATACCTCCCCTTTAAGTAGCTCACTGTGTTCTATATGCTACTGACCCTTTAGCTCACTTAATGCCTCCCCTGTAAGTAGCTCACTGTGCTCTATATGCTACTGACACTTTAGCTCACTTAATGCCTCCCCTGTAAGTAGCTCACTGTGCTCTATATGCTACTGACCCTTTAGCTCACTTAATGCCTCCCCTGTAAGTAGCTCACTGCGCTCTATATGCTACTGACCCTTTAGCTCACTTAATACCTCCTCTGTAATAGCTCACTGCGCTTTATATGCTACTGACCCTTTAGCTCACCGAATACCTCCCCTGTAAGTAGCTCACTGTGCTCTATATGCTACTGATCCTTTAGCTCACTTAATACCTCCCCTGTAATAGCTCACTGCGCTTTATATGCTACTGACCTTTTAGCTCACTTAATGCCTCCCCTGTAATAGCTCACTGCGCTTTATATGCTACTGACCCTTTAGCTCACATAACACGTCCCCTGTAAGTAGCTCACTGTGCTATATATGCTACTGACCCTTTAGCACACTTAATGCCTCCCCTGTAAGTAGCTCACTGTGCTCTATATGCTGCTGACCCTTTAGCTCACTTAATGCCTCCCCTGTATTAGCTCACTGTGCTCTATATGCTACTGACCCTTTAGCTCACCTAATACCTCCCCTGTAATAGCTCACTGCGCTCTATATGCTACTGACCCTTTAGCTCACTTAATACCTCCCCTTTAATAGCTCACTCTGCTCTATATGCTACTGACCCTTTAGCTCACTTAATGCCTCCCCTGTAATAGCTCACTGTGCTCTCTATGCTACTGACCCTTTAGCTCACTTAATACCTCCCCTGTAATAGCTCACTGTGCTCTATATGCTACTGACCCTTTAGCTCACTTAATACCTCCCCTGTAATAGCTCACTGTGCTCTATATGTTACTGACCCTTTAGCTCACTTAATACCTCAGCTGTAAGTAGCTCACTGTGCTCTATATGCTACTGACCCTTTAGCTCACTTAATGCCTCCCCTGTAATAGCTCACTGTGCTCTATATGCTACTGACCCTTTAGCTCACTTAATGCCTCCCCTGTAATAGCTCACTGTGCTCTATATGCTACTGACCCTATAGCTCACTTAATGCCTCCCCTGTAATAGCTCACTGTGCTCTATATGCTACTGACCCTTTAGCTCACTTAATGCCTCCCCTGTAATAGCTCAATGCACTCTATATGCTACTGACCCTTTAGCTCACTTAATGCCTCCCCTGTAAATATCTCACTGTGCTCTATATGCTACTGACCCTTTAGCTCACTTAATACCTCCCCTGTAATAGCTCACTGTGCTCTATATGCTACTGACCCTTTAGCTCACTTAATACCTCCCCTGTAATAGCTCACTGCGATTTATATGCTACTGACCCTTTAGCTCACTTAATGCCTCCCCTGTAAGTAGCTCAATGCACTCTATATGCTACTGACCCTTTAGCTCACTTAATACCTCCCCTTTAATAGCTCACTCTGCTCTATATGCTACTGACCCTTTAGCTCACTTAATGCCTCCCCTGTAATAGCTCACTGTGCTCTCTATGCTACTGACCCTTTAGCTCACTTAATACCTCCCCTGTAATAGCTCACTGTGCTCTATATGCTACTGACCCTTTAGCTCACTTAATACCTCCCCTGTAATAGCTCACTGTGCTCTATATGTTACTGACCCTTTAGCTCACTTAATACCTCAGCTGTAAGTAGCTCACTGTGCTCTATATGCTACTGACCCTTTAGCTCACTTAATGCCTCCCCTGTAATAGCTCACTGTGCTCTATATGCTACTGACCCTTTAGCTCACTTAATGCCTCCCCTGTAATAGCTCACTGTGCTCTATATGCTACTGACCCTATAGCTCACTTAATGCCTCCCCTGTAATAGCTCACTGTGCTCTATATGCTACTGACCCTTTAGCTCACTTAATGCCTCCCCTGTAATAGCTCAATGCACTCTATATGCTACTGACCCTTTAGCTCACTTAATGCCTCCCCTGTAAATATCTCACTGTGCTCTATATGCTACTGACCCTTTAGCTCACTTAATACCTCCCCTGTAATAGCTCACTGTGCTCTATATGCTACTGACCCTTTAGCTCACTTAATACCTCCCCTGTAATAGCTCACTGCGATTTATATGCTACTGACCCTTTAGCTCACTTAATGCCTCCCCTGTAAGTAGCTCAATGCACTCTATATGCTACTGACCGTTTAGCTCACTTAATGCCTCCCCTGTAAGTAGCTCAATGCACTCTATATGCTACTGACCGTTTAGCTCACTTAATGCCTCCCCTGTAATAGCTCAATGCACTCTATATGCTACTGACCCTTTAGCTCACTTAATGCCTCCCCTGTAAAAGCTCAATGCACTCTATATGCTACTGACCGTTTAGCTCACTTAATGCCTCCCCTGTAATAGCTCACTGCGCTCTATATGCTACTGACCCTTTAGCTCACTTAATGCCTCCCCTGTAAGTAGCTCACTGTGCTCTATATGCTACTGAACCTTTAGCTCACTTAATACCTCCCCTGTAATAACTCACTGCGCTTTATATACTACTGACCCTTTAGCTTGTAAGTAGCCCAATGCACTCTATATGCTACTGACCCTTTAGCTCACTTAATGCCTCCCCTGTAATAGCTCACTGCGCTCTATATGCTACTTACCCTTTCGCTCACTTAATACCTCCCCTGTAATAGCTCACTGCGCTTTATATGCTACTGACTCTTTAGGTCACTTAATGCCTCCCCTGTAATAGCTCACTCTGCTCTATATGCTACTGACCCTTTAGCTCACTTAATGCCTCCCCTGTAAGTAGCTCACTGTGCTCTATATGCTACTGACCCTTTACCTCACTTAATGTCTCCCCTGTAAATATCTCACTGCGCTCTATATGCTACTGACCCTTTAGCTCATTAATGCCTCCCCTGTAATAGCTCAATGCACTCTAAATGCTACTGACCCTTTAGCTCACTCAATGCCTCCCCTGTAAGTAGCTCACTGTGCTCTATATGCTACTGACACTTTAGCTCACTTAATGCCTCCCCTGTAAGTAGCTCACTGTGCTCTATATGCTACTGACCCTTTAGCTCACTTAATGCCTCCCCTGTAAGTAGCTCACTGTGCTCTATATGCTACTGACCCTTTAGCTCACTTAATGCCTCCCCTGTAAATATCTCACTGCGCTCTATATGCTACTGACCCTTTAGCTCACTTAATGCCTCCCCTGTAAATATCTCACTGCGCTCTATATGCTACTGACCCTTTAGCTCACTTAATGCCTCCCCTGTAATAGCTCAATGCACTCTATATGCTACTGACCCTTTAGCTCACTTAATGCCTCCCCTGTAAAAGCTCAATGCACTCTATATGCTACTGACACTTTAGCTCACTTAATGCCTCCCCTGTAAGTAGCTCACTGTGCTCTATATGCTACTGACCCTTTAGCTCACTTAATGCCTCCCCTGTAAGTAGCTCACTGTGCTCTATATGCTACTGACCCTTTAGCTCACTTAATGCCTCCCCTGTAAATATCTCACTGCGCTCTATATGCTACTGACCCTTTAGCTCACTTAATGCCTCCCCTGTAAATATCTCACTGCGCTCTATATGCTACTGACCCTTTAGCTCACTTAATGCCTCCCCTGTAATAGCTCAATGCACTCTATATGCTACTGACCCTTTAGCTCACTTAATGCCTCCCCTGTAAAAGCTCAATGCACTCTATATGCTACTGACCGTTTAGCTCACTTAATGCCTCCCCTGTAATAGCTCACTGCGCTCTATATGCTACTGACCCTTTAGCTCACTTAATGCCTCCCCTGTAAGTAGCTCACTGTGCTCTATATGCTACTGAACCTTTAGCTCACTTAATACCTCCCCTGTAATAACTCACTGCGCTTTATATACTACTGACCCTTTAGCTCACTTAATGCCTCCCCTGTAATAGCTCACTGCGCTCTATATGCTACTGACCCTTTAGCTCACTTAATACCTCCCCTGTAATAGCTCAATGCACTCTATATGCTACTGACCCTTTACCTCATTTAATGCCTCCCCTGTAAGTAGCTCACTGCGCTCTATATGCTACTGACCCTATAGCTCACTTAATGCCTCCCCTGTAAAAGCTCAATGCACTCTATATGCTACTGATCCTTTAGCTCACTTAATACCTCCCCTGTAAGTAGCTCACTGCGCTCTATATGCTACTGACCCTTTAGCTCACTTAATGCCTCCCCTGTAATAGCTCAATGCACTCTATATGCTACTGACCCTTTAGCTCACTTAATGCCTCCCCTGTAAGTAGCTCACTGTGCTCTATATGCTACTGACCCTTTAGCTCACTTAATGCCTCCCCTGTAAGTAGCTCACTGTGCTCTATATGCTACTGACCCTTTAGCTCACTTAATACCTCCCCTGTAAGTAGCTCACTGTGCTCTATATGCTACTGACCCTTTAGCTCACTTAATGTCTCCCCTGTAAATATCTCACTGCGCTCTATATGCTACTTACCCTTTAGCTAAATTAATGCCTCCCCTGTAAATATCTCACTGCGCTCTATATGCTACTGACCCTTTAGCTCACTTAATGCCTCCCCTGTAAATATCTCACTGCGCTCTATATGCTACTGACCCTTTAGCTCACTTAATGCCTCCCCTGTAAGTAGCCCAATGCACTCTATATGCTACTGACCCTTTAGCTCACTTAATGCCTCCCCTGTAATAGCTCACTGCGCTCTATATGCTACTTACCCTTTCGCTCACTTAATACCTCCCCTGTAATAGCTCACTGCGCTTTATATGCTACTGACTCTTTAGGTCACTTAATGCCTCCCCTGTAATAGCTCACTCTGCTCTATATGCTACTGACCCTTTAGCTCACTTAATGCCTCCCCTGTAAGTAGCTCACTGTGCTCTATATGCTACTGACCCTTTACCTCACTTAATGTCTCCCCTGTAAATATCTCACTGCGCTCTATATGCTACTGACCCTTTAGCTCATTAATGCCTCCCCTGTAATAGCTCAATGCACTCTAAATGCTACTGACCCTTTAGCTCACTCAATGCCTCCCCTGTAAGTAGCTCACTGTGCTCTATATGCTACTGACACTTTAGCTCACTTAATGCCTCCCCTGTAAGTAGCTCACTGTGCTCTATATGCTACTGACCCTTTAGCTCACTTAATGCCTCCCCTGTAAGTAGCTCACTGTGCTCTATATGCTACTGACCCTTTAGCTCACTTAATGCCTCCCCTGTAAATATCTCACTGCGCTCTATATGCTACTGACCCTTTAGCTCACTTAATGCCTCCCCTGTAAATATCTCACTGCGCTCTATATGCTACTGACCCTTTAGCTCACTTAATGCCTCCCCTGTAAGCAGCCCAATGCACTCTATATGCTACTGACCCTTTAGCTCACTTAATGCCTCCCCTGTAATAGCTCACTGTGCTCTATATGCTACTTACCCTTTCGCTCACTTAATACCTCCCCTGTAATAGCTCACTGCGCTTTATATGCTACTGACCCTTTAGGTCACTTAATGCCTCCCCTGTAATAGCTCACTCTGCTCTGTATGCTACTGACCCTTTAGCTCACTTAATGCCTCCCTTGTAAGTAGCTCACTGTGCTCTATATGCTACTGACCCTTTACCTCACTTAATGTCTCCCCTGTAAATATCTCACTGCGCTCTATATGCTACTGACCCTTTAGCTCATTAATGCCTCCCCTGTAATAGCTCAATGCACTCTAAATGCTACTGACCCTTTAGCTCACTCAATGCCTCCCCTGTAAGTAGCTCACTGTGCTCTATATGCTACTGACCCTTTAGCTCACTTAATGCCTCCCCTGTAAGTAGCTCACTGTGCTCTATATGCTACTGACCCTTTAGCTCACTTAATGCCTCCCCTGTAAGTAGCTCACTGCGCTCTATATGCTACTGACCCTTTAGCTCACTTAATACCTCCCCTGTAAGTAGCTCACTGTGCTCTATATGCTACTGACCCTTTAGCTCACTTAATGTCTCCCCTGTAAATATCTCACTGCGCTCTATATGCTACTGACCCTTTAGCTCACTTAATGCCTCCCCTGTAAATATCTCACTGCGCTCTATATGCTACTGACCCTTTAGCTCACTTAATGCCTCCCCTGTAAATATCTCACTGCGCTCTATATGCTACTGACCCTTTAGCTCACTTAATGCCTCCCCTGTAAGTAGCCCAATGCACTCTATATGCTACTGACCCTTTAGCTCACTTAATGCCTCCCCTGTAATAGCTCACTGCGCTCTATATGCTACTTACCCTTTCGCTCACTTAATACCTCCCCTGTAATAGCTCACTGCGCTTTATATGCTACTGACCCTTTAGGTCACTTAATGCCTCCCCTGTAATAGCTCACTCTGCTCTATATGCTACTGACCCTTTAGCTCACTTAATGCCTCCCCTGTAAGTAGCTCACTGTGCTCTATATGCTACTGACCCTTTACCTCACTTAATGTCTCCCCTGTAAATATCTCACTGCGCTCTATATGCTACTGACCCTTTAGCTCATTAATGCCTCCCCTGTAATAGCTCAATGCACTCTAAATGCTACTGACCCTTTAGCTCACTCAATGCCTCCCCTGTAAGTAGCTCACTGCGCTCTATATGCTACTGACCCTTTAGCTCACTTAATGCCTCCCCTGTAAGTAGCCCAATGCACTCTATATGCTACTGACCCTTTAGCTCACTTAATGCCTCCCCTGTAAGTAGCTCACAGCGCTCTATATGCTACTTACACTTTAGCTCACTTAATGCCTCCCCTGTAATAGCTCACTGCGCTCTATATGCTACTGACCCTTTAGCTCACTTAATACCTCCCCTGTAATAGCTCACTGTGCTCTATATGCTACTGACCCTTTAGCTCACTTAATACCTCCCCTGTAATAGCTCACTGCGCTTTATATGCTACTGACCCTTTATCTCACTTAATACCTCCCCTGTAAGTAGCTCACTGTGCTCTATATACTACTGACCCTTTATCTCACTTAATACTTCCCCTGTAATAGCTCACTGCGCTCTATATGCTACTGACCCTTTAGCTCACTTCATACCTCCCCTGTAATAGCTCACTGCGCTCTATATGCTACTGACCCTTTAGCTCACTTAATGCCTCCCCTGTAATAGCTCAATGCACTCTATATGCTACTGACCCTTTAGCTCACTTAATACCTCCCCTGTAAGTAGCTCACTGTGCTCTATATGCTACTGACCCTTTAGCTCACTTAATGCCTCCCCTGTAATAGCTCACTGTGCTCTATTTGCTACTGACCCTTTAGCTCACTTAATGTCTCCCCTGTAATAGCTCACTGTGCTCTATATGCTACAGACCCTTTAGCTCACTTAATACCTCCCCTGTAAGTAGCTCACTGCGTTCTATATGCTACTGACCCTTTAGCTCACTTAATACCTCCCCTGTAAGTAGCTCACTGCACTCTATATGCTACTGACCCTTTAGCTCACTTAATACCTCCCCTGTAATAGCTCACTGCGCTCTATATGCTACTGACCCTTTAGCTCACTTAATGCCTCCCCTGTAAGTAGCTCACTGAGCTCTATATGCTACTGACCCTTTAGCTCACTTAATACCTCCCCTGTAAGTAGCTCACTGCACTCTATATGCTACTGACCCTTTAGCTCACTTAATACCTCCCCTGTAAGTAGCTCACTGCACTCTATATGCTACTGACCCTTTACCTCACTTAATGTTTCCCCTGTAAGTAGCTCAATGCCCTCTATATGCTACTGACCCTTTAGCTCACTTAATGCCTCCCCTGTAATAGCTCACTGTGCTCTATATGCTACTGACCCTTTACCTCACTTAATGTCTCCCCTGTAAGTAGCTCACTGCGCTCTATATGCTACTAACCCTTTAGCTCACTTAATGCATCCCCTGTAATAGCTTAATGCACTCTATATGCTACTGACCCTTTAGCTCACTTAATGCCTCCCCTGTAATAGCTCACTGCGCTCTATATGCTACTGACCCTATAGCTCACTTAATGCCTCCCCTGTAATAGCTCACTGCGCTTTATATGCTACTGACCCTTTAGCTCACTTAATGCCTCCCCTGTAAATATCTCACTGCGCTCTATATGCTACTGACCCTTTAGCTCACTTAATGCCTCCCCTGTAAGTAGCTGACTGTGCTCTATATGCTACTGACCCTTTAGCTCACTTAATGCCTCCCCTGTAATAGCTCACTGCGCTCTATATGCTACTGACCCTTTAGCTCACTTAATGCCTCCCCTGTAAATATCTCACTGCGCTCTATATGCTACTGACCCTTTAGCTCACTTAATGCCTCCCCTGTAAATATCTCACTGCGCTCTATATGCTACTGACCCTTTAGCTCACGTAATGCCTCCCCTGTAAGTAGCCCAATGCACTCTATATGCTACTGACCCTTTAGCTCACTTAATGCCTCCCCTGTAATAGCTCACTGCGCTCTATATGCTACTTACCCTTTCGTTCACTTAATACCTCCCCTGTAATAGCTCACTGCGCTTTATATGCTACTGACCCTTTAGCTCACTTAATACCTCCCCTGTAAGTAGCTCACTGCGCTATATATGCTACTGACCCTTTAGCTCACTTAATGTCTCCCCTGTAAGTAGCTCACTGTGCTCTATATGCTACTGACCCTTTACCTCACTTAATGTCTCCCCTGTAAGTAGCTCACTGCGCTCTATATGCTACTGACCCTATAGCTCACTTAATGCCTCCCCTGTAATAGCTCAATGCGCTTTATATGCTACTGACCGTTTAGCTCACTTAATGCCTCCCCTATAAATATCTCACTGCGCTCTATATGCTACTGACCCTTTAGCTCACTTAATGCCTCCCCTGTAAGTAGCCCAATGCACTCTATATGCTACTGACCCTTTAGCTCACTTAATGCCTCCCCTGTAAGTAGCTCACAGCGCTCTATATGCTACTTACCCTTTAGCTCACTTAATGCCTCCCCTGTAATAGCTCACTGCGCTCTATATGCTACTGACCCTTTAGCTCACTTAATACCTCCCCTGTAATAGCTCACTGTGCTCTATATGCTACTGACCCTTTAGCTCACTTAATACCTCCCCTGTAATAGCTCACTGCGCTTTATATGCTACTGACCCTTTATCTCACTTAATACCTCCCCTGTAAGTAGCTCACTGTGCTCTATATACTACTGACCCTTTATCTCACTTAATACCTCCCCTGTAATAGCTCACTGCGCTCTATATGCTACTGACCCTTTAGCTCACTTAATACCTCCCCTGTAATAGCTCACTGCGCTCTATATGCTACTGACCCTTTAGCTCACTTAATACCTCCCCTGTAATAGCTCACTGCGCTCTATATGCTACTGACCCTTTAGCTCACTTAATGCTTCCCCTGTAATAGCTCAATGCACTCTATATGCTACTGACCCTTTAGCTCACTTAATACCTCCCCTGTAAGTAGCTCACTGTGCTCTATATGCTACTGACCCTTTAGCTCACTTAATGCCTCCCCTGTAATAGCTCACTGTGCTCTATATGCTACTGACCCTTTAGCTCACTTAATGCCTCCCCTGTAATAGCTCACTGTGCTCTAAATTCTACAGACCCTTTAGCTCACTTAATACCTCCCCTGTAAGTAGCTCACTGCGTTCTATATGCTACTGACCCTTTAGCTCACTTAATACCTCCCCTGTAAGTAGCTCAATGCACTCTATATGCTACTGACCCTTTAGCTCACTTAATACCTCCCCTGTAATAGCTCACTGCGCTTTATATGCTACTGACCCTTTAGCTCACTTAATGCCTCCCCTGTAAGTAGCTCACTGCGCTCTATATGCTACTGACCCTTTAGCTCACGTAATGCCTCCCCTGTAAGTAGCCCAATGCACTCTATATGCTACTGACCCTTTAGCTCAGGAAACGGTCCTTTACGGACTGAGGAAACGGTCCTTTACGGACTGAGAAACCCGTAGCAATTAAATACTTGTTTTTAGACAGACCCGGTTTTCTGTGCCTTTTTAATATTACCACAGTTTGCAGTGGTTATACCCAGTTTGGTTTTTATCCCTTTGTTCCATACACTGACATTGGAAACTCGTTTGGAAACAAGGCTGATCGTGTGAGCAGCTACCCTTTTGGGATAAACAACACAGCCCTTTGGACTTCCACAGTGGCGATCCGGCTCACCAGACGACACACAGCCGACTCCATCTACCTCATCTGACCCACCCACAGGTCTCCCGGGTGAGACCCCCAGCGTACTGACTGCTGGTCCTGAATGTCAGCCTGCCTGTATGCACCCAGTTGGTTCTAGGTGCCACTCCACTTGTGAGTAGATTTTATTATAACTACTGTTTTCCAGTTTTCCAAACTGATTCACACTATGTTGGCGCCCCTTGTTTTTCTATCCTCCTGACCCTTTACCTCACTTAATGCCTCCCCTGTAAGTAGCTCACTGCGCTCTATATGCTACTGACCGTATAGCTCACTTAATGCCTCCCCTGTAATAGCTCAATGCACTCTATATGCTACTGACCCTTTAGCTCACTTAATACCTCCCCTGTAAGTAGCTCACTGCGCTCTATATGCTACTGACCCTTTAGCTCACTTAATGCCTCCCCTGTAATAGCTCAATGCACTCTATATGCTACTGACCCTTTAGCTCACTTAATGCCTCCCCTGTAATAGCTCACTGCGCTCTAGATGCTACTGATCCTTTAGCTCACTTAATACCTCCCCTGTAATAGCTCACTGCACTCTATATGCTACTGACCCTTTAGCTCACTTAATGCCTCCCCTGTAATAGCTCACTGCGCTCTATATGCTACTGACCCTTTAGCTCACTTAATGCCTCCCCTGTAAGTAGCTCACTGAGCTCTATATGCTACTGACCCTTTAGCTCACTTAATACCTCCCCTGTAAGTAGCTCACTGCACTCTATATGCTACTGACCCTTTAGCTCACTTAATACCTCCCCTGTAAGTAGCTCACTGCACTCTATATGCTACTGACCCTTTACCTCACTTAATGTTTCCCCTGTAAGTAGCTCAATGCCCTCTATATGCTACTGACCCTTTAGCTCACTTAATGCCTCCCCTGTAATAGCTCACTGTGCTCTATATGCTACTGACCCTTTACCTCACTTAATGTCTCCCCTGTAAGTAGCTCACTGCGCTCTATATGCTACTGACCCTTTAGCTCACTTAATGCATCCCCTGTAATAGCTTAATGCACTCTATATGCTACTGACCCTTTAGCTCACTTAATGCCTCCCCTGTAATAGCTCACTGCGCTCTATATGCTACTGACCCTATAGCTCACTTAATGCCTCCCCTGTAATAGCTCACTGCACTTTATATGCTACTGACCCTTTAGCTCACTTAATGCCTCCCCTGTAAATATCTCACTGCGCTCTATATGCTACTGACCCTTTAGCTCACTTAATGCCTCCCCTGTAAGTAGCTGACTGTGCTCTATATGCTACTGACCCTTTAGCTCACTTAATGCCTCCCCTGTAATAGCTCACTGCGCTCTATATGCTACTGACCCTTTAGCTCACTTAATGCCTCCCCTGTAAGTAGCTCACTGAGCTCTATATGCTACTGACCCTTTAGCTCACTTAATACCTCCCCTGTAAGTAGCTCACTGCACTCTATATGCTACTGACCCTTTAGCTCACTTAATGTTTCCCCTGTAAGTAGCTCAATGCCCTCTATATGCTACTGACCCTTTAGCTCACTTAATGCCTCCCCTGTAATAGCTCACTGTGCTCTATATGCTACTGACCCTTTACCTCACTTAATGTCTCCCCTGTAAGTAGCTCACTGCGATCTATATGCTACTGACCCTTTAGCTCACTTAATGCATCCCCTGTAATAGCTTAATGCACTCTATATGGTACTGACCCTTTAGCTCACTTAATGCCTCCCCTGTAATAGCTCACTGCGCTCTATATGCTACTGACCCTATAGCTCACTTAATGCCTCCCCTGTAATAGCTCACTGCGCTTTATATGCTACTGACCCTTCG
>NC_069503.1:1161020462-1161152962 GCF_027579735.1 Bombina bombina
TCTGTGCCTTGAGGCACAAATTGTGTTGCCCTGGCAACTGCCTGTTTAACCACAAACTATTGAAAATAAAAGCAGACTGTGGCCCTTTGAGCTAATGTCTCCCAAGATGATGCTGTTCAGGCATTGCCACAGCTTTCTCCTCAAACGTCCCAAGCCTTAATGGTGTGTCACACTGCAGTGCCATGTGGTTTCTCTCAATCTCTGGAGGAGTTTATTTGCTGAAGAATTTGCTGCTCATGTATCTTCAGCGGTATCAGCAGTATCATCTGCTTTTTCATGTTTCAGGGAAAACAAAGAGGAAAATTAGAGATTCATATAGTAAGGTTTCTGTTCCACTCTTTCCTGCTACTCAGGCTGCCTCTCTCATAAGTCTGGGTGAAATCTCAGATTCTGATAGTATAATTCCTTTATCTGATGCTGTAGTTGTAAACCTTCAGATTTAAGCTTGAACACCTTTGTGTTTTGTTAAAGGAGGTTTTGGGCTAATTAGGACAACTCGGATACGTCTGTTCATCGTAAACCCTAAGAAATCTAGTAAACAAATACTTTGATGTTCCTTTCACTGTGGAAGTTTTTCCTGTTCCAGACCGTGCAATGGTGATTATTGCACAGGAATGGGAGAACCCAAGGATAGCTTTTTCCCCATCTCTTGTCTTCAAGAAAATGTTTCCTATTGCTGACTCCATTAAAGATTCATGGTACATGGAGCATAAAGTAGAAGGGGACATTTCTACTCTGGCTAAGAGAACCCCTATTCCTATAGAGGATAGCTGCTCTTTTAAGGATCTAATGGACAAAAAGCTGGAGGCTTTTTTGAAGAAGATGTATGTTACGGTACCAACAGTGTACCAAGGGTTAATACCAGATGAACAATGTCCTGCATAGGGAATCAGCAATTCACAACCCAGCCAGTTTCAGGTTTAAAACAGAATGTCATTTATTAAAGGCTAGATGCCTAGTATTTATACAGGTTTGACCCCAGATGGGGGGGTTGAAAGACTCTTGTACATTTAGATAAAAAGGGGAGACGAGACGCCCTTTTATGAAACAGTAGAATTACATTACTTAAATACTTTACTTAGGCAGATAACAACTTAAACACATTTGGCTTGTCTTATCACCTAGCGTCTGCTCTCTGAGGGTGATTAAACAATGCCTGTTTATACTTAAATGTAATTATAGCACACAATAGCTGAGGCCAGAAAACCCTGTCTTTAGAAATTAGATTCTTAGCTAAACAACAATTAACTCCTTCAGTCCTGACAGAAGGGTCTGTCACATATCTCCCCCCTTGTGGAACACTCCGGCAGACCCGGCTTGACCCTTTGGCGGGTCAACCTGGGGATGACCGGACTAGGAGGTGTAGGCATGTCAGTTTGCCAGGACAATCCATCTGTATTCCGTTATGAGAGAGAATTCCTGTCCATACAAAGAAGGGTTCAACTTCCTCAGTGCCAGACTAGGGCTAAACAGTCCTTCAAAATCCCATCAGCCTTCTTTACGAGTTTTCTGTACCTGCTCTTTATAGGTATCCACAATCCTTCATACTGACATAGGGGGCCCTTGAGTTGCTGCACCTCACTATGAGCCAGCGTCAGCTTCTCCTCAAGTGTCGCTAAGTTTGTCTTTAATGTTTCATGTCCCACTCTCAAGCTGGTGTTTTCTGCAGTCTGTCGGTGCAGATTGTCTAGAAGAGATTCACGTTCTAAACGTTGCCTTTTTCCTCTGCTCTCCTCTTCTCCTTCTTCAGCGCATTGTAACGGGACTTCCACGTATCAATAGCGGTAGAGATTTAACTGAGCTCAGCGTCCTGGGGCTTAGCAGCAGGGGGGTCAGTCTCTGCAGCACGGATATGGGCACGGGTAGTCACAGAGTTAACTTCAGCGGGACCCATAGGAGCGTAGGCAGAAACAAGGGGGGCCAAGTCATTTCCAAGAAGAACATCAGCAGGTAAGTCCTTCTTGACCCCCAAATTCACAGGTCTAGCGCCCACTCCCCAATCCAAATGTACCCTGGCAACAGGTAGGCTGAACACATCGCCCCCTGCTACCCTCACAGCCACAGTGTCTCCAGTGTACTGTTTCTCAGACACCAAGTTCTTTTGAAGCAAGGTCATGGTAGCACCAGTATCCCGTAGACCACTGACCTTCTTCCCATTCACTTTAACCAGTTGCCGGTTATTCCGGTGGGCAGCTTGCACAAGGTCTGCCTCATGTAGGATGCTCCAGCATTCTTGCGCCTCTACGTAGCGGGCCGCAGGCTGAGAGTTACGTGGGATTCCGCCGGCGGGTCTTCTCCAGGACTGTGCTTGGTTCGCTGCATTTAGGGGACACTCTGGTCTTTTGTGCCCTAGTTGCTTACATCCAAAGCACCAAATAGGCTGTGAGTAGCCCTGTGAATTGAACCGGGCTCTCTGAGGGTAGTTCGTGGCCGGAGGCCGTGTGGTATAGCGGTGCGCCGGGGGTTGGTAACTGGCAGCTGCTGGGGTGACTGGGGGTCTGTACTCCACTCTAGCAGGGGGCTTAGTGGTAGCAGTGCCAGTTTGCGGGCATCATATACTCATCTGCTCCAGGCGAGCAGCTTCATGCAAGGGTGGAGGGTTTACGGTCCCGAACCCACCTCTAACTCCTGCTGATAACTTGTCAAAGCAATGTTCCAACAGGAATAGCTGCAGCACCTCTTCCCCAGATACGGCTTGGCACCCCGCTATCCAGTGAGCTGCTGTGCGGTGCACTTACATGCCCACTCAACGTAGGAATCACCAGCTAATTTAACAGTGTCTCTGAACCGCCTCCGGTATGCCTCCGGTGTAACCGCATACCTGGAGAGCTGAGCCTCTTTCACAGTATTATAATCCCTGACTTCCTCATCTGGAATGGCCCGAAAAGCCTCTTCTGGCCCCGGCCCGATAATTTTCCAGATAATATCGTGACCCAGTCTCTGCGGGTAACCTTGTGTAGTGCACATTGCCTCTCAAAATCCGCAAGGTACCCGATCAATCTCTCCTTCTGTTTCCAGGAAGTTTTTAAAAGCTGCAAAATTTACTTTTCTCTTTTCCATCTTAGTCAGTATGTAATAATCCCCCTCTTCCTGAGGTTACTGGCTTGTGTAGTTGCTCTTCTGGGCGATAAGGTTCATCCCGTCGCTTGCCACCAATTGTTACGGTACCAACAGTGTACCAAGGGTTAATACCAGATGAACAATGTCCTGTATAGGGAATCAGCAATTCACAACCAGCCAGTTTCAGGGTTTTAAAACAGAATGTCATTTATTAAAGGCTAGATGCCTAGTATTTTAACAGGTTTGACCCCAGATGGGGGGGTTGAAAGACTCTTGTACATTTAGATAAAAAGGGGAAGACGCCCTTTTTATGAAACAGTAGAATTACATTACTTAAATACTTTACTTAGGCAGATAACAACTTAAACACATTTGGCTTGTCTTATCACCTAGCGTCTGCCTCTCTGAGGGTGATTAAACAATGGCCTGTTTATTACTTAAATGTAATTATAGCACACAATAGCTGAGGCCAGAAAACCTGTCTTTAGAAATTAGATTCTTAGCTAAACACAATTAACTCCTTCAGTCCTGACAGAAGGGTCTGTCACAATGTATGTTCATCAAGGTCTTAACTGTAGACTGTATTATTTGAGAACTCGTTTGTGGTAGTATTATCTGTCCCAAGTCCCTTTCCCATTTCTCTATGTATGGTGGGATATATGTCCTGGCTGTAATTGGGTGAGTAGTTTGTAAATAAGAGAAATCGTATGTCTTGGGGTGGGGGATCTGGTGAATAGAGTTTCAAAGTTGGTAAGCGGTCTGGTCATGTTTTGGGATTGCTAGTGTGTGCTTAGGAAGTTATGTACTTTATGATAGGTAAACCATTGTTTGAAACAGCTAAGACCTTGGGTGATCAGGACGTGTTGTGGTTTAATTTTTTCATTCTCGACAAGTAAATATAAGGGTATATCTGGTTTATTTGAGAGCGTATGATCATGTTTCAGTTGAGGCGCAAGGTCTAAGATTCCATTCTCTATCAGCGATGTTAACGGGGATGGCCTGGATGAGATGAACGGGAAGTGTATCAGATTAGATTCCCAATTTTTAAAAGTTTCTGATATTATCGGGTTAGACGTGTATATAGAAATATCTTTCTTTTAAAAGTCCGGCAAAAAGAGCTGATGTATTTAGTTAGTAATAGTCCTAGTTCTATTTCAACCATGCTTTGTGTGGCAACCTGCAGTTTATATTGCCACTGTGTCAGTGCGGCATCCTATTGGTACGACGCCATGAAGGAGGTGGCTCGGATTGTTTAGTGCGTGGAAGCTTACAATTGCCTTCTTTCTGCCATCCACATTCCAGGTGTGGACAACTGGGAAGCGGATTTACTGAGCAGACAGACTTTTCACCCCGTGGAGTGGGAACTCCATCCAGACATGTTCTCCAGGTTAACTCTCAAGTGGGGGATTCCGGAGTTGGATCTGATGGTGTCTCGGCAGAATACCAAGCTTCCAAGGTTCAAGGGTCAAGAGATCCGCAGGCCGCCCTGATACGATGCTCTCGCGGTTCCTTGGGATTTCAGTCTGGCATATCTGTTTCCTCTGTTTGCTTTCCTTCCATGAGTCATTGCTCGTATCAAACAGAGAGAGCATCGGTTATTCTAATAGCCCTTGCGTGGCCTCGCATGATCTGGTATGCAGACCTAGTGAAGATGTCATCTCTTGCACCTTGGAGGCTGCCTCTGAGGAAGGACCTTCTAACTCAGGGTCCATTCTTTCATCCAAATCTCGTTTCTCTGAAGCTGACTGCTTTGAGAGCAAACGCTTAGTTCTTTCTAAGCCTTGTTTTTTCTGAGGCGGGTCATTCAGGCTTGCAAGCCTGTTACTAGAAAGATTTCCCATAAGGTATGGTGTAAATACCTTTATTGGTGCGAATCCAAGGGATACTCTTGGAGTAGGATTAGGATTTCTAGAATTTTGTCTTTTTCTCCAGGAAGGTTTGAAGAAGGGATTGTCAGTCAGTTCTCTGAAGGGTCAGATTTCTGTGGTTATCTATTTTGTTGCACAAGCGTCTGGCAGATGTTCCAGATGTTCAATCGTTTTGTCAGGCCCTGGTCAGAATAAATGCCAGTGTTTAAGTCTGTTGCTACTTAATTTTGTTCTTAAAGTTTTGGCAGCAGGCTCCATTTGAGCCAATGCATTCCATAGATATTAAGTTGTTCTCTTGAAGGATTTGTTTCTTATTGCTATCTCTTCTGCTCAGAGAGTCTCGGAAGTCTCAACTTTGCAGTGCGATTGCCTTACCTTATTTTTCATGCTGATAAGACGGTTCTTCATGCTAAATTGGGTTTTCTTCCTAAAGTGGTTTCAGATAGAAATATTAATCAGGAAATTGTTGTTCCTTCTTTGTCTTAATCCTTCTTCTCATAAGGAACATTTGTTTGCAAAACTTGGATGTTTTTCATGCTCTGAAATTCTACCTACAGGCGACTAAGGATTTTCACTAGTTTTCTGCCCTGTCTGGAAAGCGTAAGGGTCAAAAAGCAACTGCTACTTCTCTTTCTCTCTGGTTGAGAAGTATAATACGGTTTGCTTATGAGACTGCTGGTCAGCAGCCACCTGAGAGAATTAAGGCTCATTCCACGAGGGCTGTCTCTTCTTCTTGGGCTTTCAAAAAATGAAGCTTCTGTGGAACAGATTTGCAAGGCTGCAACTTGGTCCTCTCTGTATACTTTTTCCAAATTTGATACTTTTGCCTCGGCTGAGGCTTCTTGGGAGAAAGGTTCTTCAAGCGGTGGTGCATTCTGTTTAGCTCTGCCTGTCTTGTTATCCGTCCCTAGTGATCTGTGTCCTCTAGCTTAGGTATTGGTTCCCATCTAGTAATTGATGATGTTGTGGACTCCTCCATATCTTAGGAAAGAAAAACATAATTTATGTAAGAACTTACCTGATAAATTAATTTCTTTCATATTGGCAAGAGTCCATGAGCTAGTGACGTATGGGATATACAATCCTACCAGGAGGGGCAAAGTTTCCCAAACCTCAAAATGCCTATAAATACACCTCCCACCACACCCACAACTCAGTTTAATGAATAGCCAAGAACTGAGGTGATAAAAATAAGGAGTAAAAAAAGCATACAAAAAGAGGAACTGGAAATATAATTTGTGCTTTTATACAAAAAAATCATAACCACCATAAAAATGGTGGGCCTCATGGACTCTTGCCAATATGAAATACATTAATTTATCAGGTAAGTTCTTACATAAATTATGTTTTCTTTCATGTAATTGGCAAGAGTCCATGAGCTAGTGACGTATGGGATAGAAATACCCAAGATGTGGAAGTCTACAAAAGAGTCGCTAGAGAGGGATAAAATAAAAACAGCTATTTCCACTGAGAAAAAAAAAAAATGTCTTTCTTAAAAACTTAAATCATAAGCAGAAGAATTAAACTGAGACAGCTGCCTGAAGAACTTTTCTACCAAAGACTGCTTCTGAAGAAGCAAATACATCAAAATGGTAAAATTTAGTAAATGTATGCAAAGAAAACCAAGTTGCTGCTTTGCAAATCTGATCAACTGAAGCTTCATTCTTAAAAGCCCAAGAAGTGGTGACTGATCTAGTAGAATGAGCTTTAATTCTCTGAGGCGTAGAGTGTCCCGTCTCCAAATAAGCGTTGTGAATCAAAAGGTTTTTTTTTTTTTTTTTTTTTAAAACAGCTTTATTGGTGTAAAAGAATAGAATTACAGAAATCAGGAGACGTAGCTCCAAAGATGAAGTGGAACAAAGCTGGTTTCATTTTCCTTCTAAACATACTGCTGCAATCTGTACACAACCAATATGCGAATATGGCTTTCTTTCAACTGTGTGTGTGTATATATATATATATATATATATATATATATATATATATATATATATATATATATATATATATGTAGCAGCAGCACCTTACTGCAGTGGGTAACTAAAATTAAGATTAAGGGGTCTAGAGGGAGTATTGTTTCAAAGATATTTTCGATTTCTGTTATTATTTCTCTCCATAAGCCCTGGATAGAGGAGCACCACCACCAGATATGAGCCATGTCGCTTCCCACATGACCACAACCGCCAACAAGTAATTAGAGGAATTTGAAAATAATCTATGTAGTCTGCGGGGTGTGTAATACCATCTATGCAATATTTTTAGATTAAGTTCAACTATTGAGGATGAGGAAGAGGACTTTAATGTAGACTGTATTATTTGAGAACTTGTTTGTGGTAGTATTATCTGTCCCAAGTCCCTTTCCCATTTCTCTATGTATGGTGGGATATGTCCTGGCTGTAATTGGGTGAGTAGTTTGTAAATAAGAGAAATCGTATGTCTTGGGGTGGGGGATCTGGTGAATAGAGTTTCAACGTTGGTAAGAGGTCTGGTCATGTTTTGGGATTGCGAGTGTGTGCTTAGGAAGTTATGTACTTTATGATAGGTAAACCATTGTTTGAAACAGCTAAGACCTTGGGTGATCAGGACGTGTTGTGGTTTAATTTTTTCATTCCCGACAAGTAAATATAAGGGTATATCTGGTTATTTGAGAGCGTATGATCATGTTTCTGTTGAAGGCGCAAGGTCTAAGATTCCATTCTCTATCAGCGATGTTAATGGGGATGCCTGGATGAGGTGAACGGGAAGTGTATCAGATTAGATTCTCAATTTTTAAAAATTTCTGATATTATCGGGTTAGACGTGTATATAGAAATATCTTTCTTTTTAAAAGTCCAGCAAAAAGAGCTGATGTATTTAGTTTGTAATAGTCCTAGTTCTATTTCAACCCATGCTTTGTGTGTGTTGTTTGTGTATAAGTCTATAATACGTTGTAGGAAGATTGCACTTCTGTAAATTTTAAGATTGGGTAACCCCAGGCCACCCTAAATCTTAGGAGAAGTCGTTATATCTTTTTGGATCCTAGGATGTTTCTTGTTCCATGTAAAGTCACTAAAGGCTTTTTGTAGGGTGTTGAGGTAATGGTCAGGGAGGGAAATCGGAAGAGTTTGTAGAAGATATAATATACGAGGGAATACTTTAATTTTTATTGTATTTATTCTGCCTAGCCAGGATATCCTTTTGTTTTTCCATCTAGATAGATCATTCTTTTAACGGGGTATAATTGTATCTAAATAACTGATCTAAAGATGATGTAATGTTAACTCCTAGGTATTTTATATATGTCAGACACCATGAAAAAGGGGATATTCTTTTCTAATTAGATTTCCAAAACCCATGTGTAAAAGCGTACTGTGTAAGTAATCCCATGCCACCCGATCAAAAGCTTTTTCAGCGTCGGTGGACAGGAGAACTAGAGGTAAGTTCTGTTCTTGGGCCTGTTGTATTAAATGTAATATCTGTACGGTATTATCTTTTGCCACACGCCCCGGGACAAACCTGACCTGATCTGATGTTATAATGTCTGGGAGAATTAAATTTATCCTATTTTGATAAGATTTTTTGCAAAAATGTTGACGTCCGCATTCAGAAGTGAAATAGGACGGTAATTAGCGGGTTGGTCTAAAGATTTCCAGAGCTTATGAATTACTACAATGTGTGCCTCTAAGGCAGTTTTAGGAAAAGGATGTTCATCATCAATGGTATTAAAATAAGCAACGTGGGGTGGGAGTAATAGTTCTTGAAACTTAGCAAAATAGGAGTATGTGAAGCCATCAGGTCCAGGTGATTTCCCTGTGGGTAGGTTTTGTATAGTTTTATTAATCTCCATTAACATGATGGGTTCTTCTAATTTTTCCTTTTAGTCTTGTGTTAGTGTGTTCAATTTTAATTTAGAAAGAAATTGGTCTAATTGCTTTTTCCTTTGGAGTTTGGAGGATTGGGTTGAGGTAGGTGTTTTGGGTAAGTTGTAGAGGTCCTTGTAAAATGATTGGAAGACTGTTGCTATTGCATGTGAGGAATGATGTGTTTGCTGATGTTTATCTCTGATCTGGAGGATAAATTTAGTTTTATTTCGCTTCCCTAAATATCTTGCTAGAGAGCGTCCTGGTTTGTTGTGAGTATCAAATGCTTGTTTCTTCAAAAAACATAATTTATGCAAGAACTTACGTGATAAATTAATTTCTTTCATATTGGCAAGAGTCCATGAGCTAGTGACATATGGGATATACAATCCTACCAGGAGGGGCAAAGTTTCCCAAACCTCAAAATGCCTATAAATACACCCCTCACCACACCCAAAATTCAGTTTAACGAATAGCCAAGCAGTGGGGTGATAAGAAAAGAGTAGAAAGCATCAACAAAGGAAATTTGGAAATAATTGTGCTTTATACAAAAAAATCATAACCACCATAAAAAGGGTGGGCCTCATGGACTCTTGCCAATATGAAAGAAATGAATTTATCAGGTAAGTTCTTCCATAAATTATGTTTTCTTTCATGTAATTGGCAAGAGTCCATGAGCTAGTGACATATGGGATATCAATACCCAAGATGTGGAGTCTTCCACTCAAGAGTCACTAGAGAGGGAGAGAATAAAATAAAAACAGCCATATACCGCTGAAAAAATTAATCCACAACCCCAAATAATACGTTTATTTTCATTTTTGAAAGAAAAAAACTCAAATCAAAAGCAGAAGAATCAAACTGAAACAGCTGCCTGAAGAACTTTTCTACCAAAAACTGCTTCCGAAGAAGCAAATACATAAAAACGGTAGAATTTAGTAAATGTATGCAAAGAGGACCAAGTTGCTGCTTTGCCAATCTAATCAACTGAAGCTTAATTCTTAAAAACCCACGAAGTGGAGACTGAACTAGTAGAATGAGCTATAATTCTCTGAGGCGGGGCTTGACCCAACTCCAAATAAGCTTGAAGAATCAAAAGCTTTAACCAAGAGGCCAAGGAAATAGCAGAGGCCTTCTGACCTTTCCTAGGACCAGAAAATATAACAAATAGACTAGAAGTCTTCCTGAAATCTTAAGTAGTTTCAACATAATGTTTCAAAGCTCTCACCACATCCAAAGAATGTAAGGATCTTTCCAAAGGATTCTTAGGATTAGGACACAAGGAAGGGACAACAAGTTCTCTACTAATGTTGTTAGAATTCACAACCTTAAGGAAAAATTCAAATGAAGTCCGCAAAACCGCCTTATCCTGATGAAAAGTCAGAAAAGGAGATTCACAAGAAAGAGCAGATAGCTCAGAAACTCTTCTAGCAGAAGAGATAGCCAAAAGGAACAACACTTTCCAAGAAAGTAGTTTAATGTCCAAAGAATGCATAGGCTCAAATGGAGGAGCCTGTAAAGCCTTCAGAACCAAATTAAGACTCCAAGGAGGAGAAATTGATTTAATGACAGGCTTAATACAAACTAAAGCCTGTACAAAACAGTGTATATCAGGAAGTATAGCAATCTTTATGTGAAATAAAACAAAAAGAGCGGAGATTTGTCCTTTCAAGGAACTTGCAGACAAAACCTTTATCCAAACCATCCTGAAAAAACTGTAAAAATTCTAGAAATTCTAAAAGAATGCCAGGAGAATTCATGAGAAGAACACCATGAAATGTAAGTCTTTCAAACTCTATAATAAATCTTCCTAGAGACTGATTTACGAGCTTGTAACATAGTATCAATCACTGAGTCAGAGAAACCTCTATGACTTAGTACTAAGCATTCAATTTCCATACCTTCAAATGTAATGATTTGAGATCCTGATGGAAAAATAGACCTTGAGATAGTAGGTCTGTCCGTAACGGAAGTGGCCAAGGCGGGCAACTGGACATCCGAACCAGATCCGCATACCAAACCCTGTGTGGCCATGCTGGCACTACCAGCAACACAAATGATTGTTCCATGATAATTTTGGAAAACACTCATGGAAGGAGATCTAAAGGCGGCAAGATATAAGCAGGATGATAACACCAAGGAAGTGTCAGCGCATCCACTGCTTCCGCCTGAACATCCCTGGACCTGGACAAGTATCTGGGAAGTTTTCTTGTTTAGATGAGAGGCCATGAGATCTACCTCTGGAGGACCCCACATCCGAACAATCTGAGAAAAAAACATCTGGATGGAGAAACCACTCCCCTGGATGTAAAGTCTAGCGGTTGAGATAATCCGCTTCCCAATAGTCTACACCTGGGATATGCACCGCAGAGATTAGACAGGAGTTGGATTCCGCCCAAACAAGTATTCGAGATACTTCTTTCATAGCTTGGGGACTGTGAGTCCCACCCTGATGATTGACATATGCCACTGTTGTGATAATGTCTGTCTGAAAACAAATGAACGGTACTCTCTTTAACAGAGGCCAAAACTGAAGAGCTCTGAGAATTGCACGGAGTTCTAAAATATGTATTGGAAATCTCGCCTCTTGAGATTTCCAAACCCCTTGTGTTGTCAGAGATCCTCAAACAGCTCCCCAACCTGAAAAACTCGCATCTGTTGTGATCACAGTCCAGGTTGGCCAAACAAAAGAAGCCCCTTGGACTAAATGATGGTGATCTATCCACCATGTCAGAGAGTGTCGTACATTGGGATTTAAGGATATTAAATTGAGATATCTTTGAATAATCCCTGCACCATTGATTCAGCATACAAAGCTGAAGAGGTCTCATGTGAAAATGAGCAAAGGGGATCGCGTCCGATGCTGCAGTCATGAGACCTAAAACTTCCATGCACATTGCCACTGAAGGGAATAACTGAGACTGAAGGTGCCGGCAGGCTGCAACCAATTTTAAACGTCTCTTGTCTGTTAGAGACAGAGTCATGGACACTGAATCTATCTGGAAGCCTAAAAAGGTGACCTTTGTCTGAGGAATCAAGAAACTCTTTGGTAAATTGATCCTCCAACCATGTTTCCGAAGAAACAATTCTAGTTGATTCGTGTGAGATTCTGCAGTACGTAAAGATGGAGCTAGTACCAAGATATCTTCCAAATAAGGAAACACCGCAATACCCTGTTCTCTGAATACAGAGAGTAGGACACCTAGAACCTTTGAAAAAGATTCTTGGAGCGGTTGCTAAGCCAAATGGAAGAGCAACAAATTGGTAATGCTTGTCTAGAAAAAAGAATCTCAGAAACTGAAAATGTTCTGGATGAATCGGAATATGATGGTATGCATCCTGCAAGTCTATTGTAGACATATAATGTCCTCGCTGAACAAAAGGCAGAATAGTCCTTATAGTCACCATCTTGAAAATTGGTACTCTAACATAACGATTCAAAATTTTCAGATCCAGAACTGGTCTGAATAAATTTTCCTTCTTTGGGACAATGAATAGATTTGAATAAAACCCCAAACCTTGTTCCAGAAGAGGAACTGGCATGATTACCCCTGAAGACTCCAGGCCTGAAACACACTTTAGGAAAGCCTGAGCTTTTACTGGATTTTACTGGGATATGTGAGAGAAAAATCTTCTCACAGGAGGTCTTACTCTGAATCCTATTCGATACCCTTGAGAGACAATGCTCTGAATCCATTAATTTTGAACAGATTTTATCCAAATATCCTTGAAAAACCTTAATCTGCCCCCTACCAGCGGAGCTGGAATGAGGGCCGCACCTTAATGCGGACTTAGGGGCTGACTTTGGTTTCCTAAAAGGCTTGGATTTATTCCAATTTGAGGAAGGTTTCCAATTGGAGGCAGATTCCTTGGGGGGAGCCTTAGATTTACCCTTAGGTTTTTTTATCCTGAGGCAGAAAAACTCCTTTACCCCCCAGTAACAGTTGAAATAATAGAATCCAACTGAGAACGAAATAAATTATTACCTTGGAAAGAAAGAGATAGTAATCTAGATTAGATGACATATCAGCATTCCAAGATTTAAGCCACAAAGCTCTTCTAGCTAATATAGCTAAAGACATGGATCTAACATCACAAATAAAATGATTAGCATGTTGCAGTAAGCAAATAATGCTAGATACGTCAGAATCCAATTCTTGTTGCGCTAAATTCTCCAACCAGAAAGTTGATGCAGCCGCAACATCAGCCAAAGAAATTGCAGGTCTGAAAAGATGACCTGAATATAAATAGGCCTAGATAAGGAATAGTAGAACGTTTAGCAAGAGTAGAAATAGCCCCATCAATTTTGGGGATCTTTTGCCAAAACTCTATAAATTTTGCTGGCAAAAGGATACAATATTTTAAACCTTAAAAAAGGAATAAAAGAAGTACCTGGCTTATTCCATTCCTTAGAATCATATCAGAAATAGGAAAAAACTCCTGGAGAAACCACAGGAGGTTTAAAAACAGCATTTAAACGTTTATTAGACTGAATGTCAAGAGGACTGGTTACCTCAATATCCAAAGTAATTAACACTTCTTAATAAAGAACGCATATACTCAATTTTAAATAAATAAGTAGATTTGTCAGTGTCAATGTCTGAGGAGGATCTTCTGAATCATATAGATCCTCATCAGAAAAGGATAAATTATCATAATGTTGGTCATTTGAAATTTCATCAACTAAATGAGAAGTTTTAAAAGACCTATTACATTTATTTGAAGGTGGAAATGCAGACAAAGCCTTCAGAATAGAATCAGAAACAAATTCTTTAAAAATGTACAGGTATATTATGTACATTAGAAGTTGAAGAAACTGCAACTGGCAATGTACTATTACTGATGGACACACTATCTGCATGTAAAAGTTTATCAAATGACATTGAGTGACATAATTTCTACAACTTTACAACAAATGCACTTAGCTTTGGTAGAACCGATGTCAAGCAGCAATGTTCCAGCAGAAGCTTCTGAGGCAGGGTCAAAGTGAGACATCTTGCAAAATGTAAGAGAAAAAACAACATATAAAGCAAAATTATCTATTTCCTTATATGACAGTTTCAGGAATGGGAAAAAATGCAAATAGCATAGCCCTCTGATAGAGAAAAAGGCAAGAGGCAAACATCAATGGGGTATTGAAATAATTAAAAAGTTTGGCGCCAAAAAATGACGCACAACGTAACTAAACTTTTTTGGCACCAAAAAATAACCGGAAATGACACACTTGCGTCACTAACGACGCAACCGTGTGAAAGGTCTCGGTGTCAAGTATGACGCCGGAAATGACGAACTTGTGTCATAGACGTACCCTTTCGCGCCAAAAAAAAAATTTCGCGCCAAAAAATGACGCAATAAAGTTTAGCATTTGTCGCACCCGCGGGCCTAATACCGCCCGCAATTTGTAAGAAGTAGTCAATTGAAAAAAAGACTAAACCCCAGGTAAGAAATAAATTTCATTTTTAAAAGATGTTTATATTCCCCTAATATGAAACTGACAGTCTGCTGAAGGAAATACATGAACCTGACTCATGGCAAATATAAGTACAATACATATATTTAGAACTTTATATAAATGCATAAAGTGCCAAACCATAGCTGAGGTGTCTTAAGTAATAAAAAACATACTTACCAAAAGACACCCATCCACATATAGCAGATAGCCAAACCAGTACAGAAACAGTTATCAGTAGAGGTAATGGAATTTGAGAGTATATCGTCGATCTGAAAAGGGAGGTAGGAGATGAATCTCTACGACCGATAACAGAGAACCCATGAAATAGACCCCCGTTAGGGGAAATCATCGTATTCAATAAGTGATACTCCCTTCACGTCCCTCTGACATTCGCTGTACTATGAGAGGAATCGGGCTTCAACAATGCTGAGAAGCGCATATCAACGTAGAAATCTTAGCACAAACTTACTTCACCACCTCCATAGGAGGCAAAGTTTGTAAAACTGAATTGTGGGTGTGGTGAGGGGTGTATTTATAGGCATTTTGAGGTTTGGGAAACTTTGCCCCTCCTGGTAGGATTGTATATCCCATATGTCACTAGCTCATGGACTCTTGCCAATTACATGAAAGAAAGAGGTATTGGCGTTTAAAGTCTTTATTTAATATGGATGCTAGTTCTATACGTTTTCGAGATAGAGTGTCTAAAAGGTCTGAGTTAGTAGGGTTAGTCTTATGTTTAGATTCTATTTGATCTATTTCATTAATAAGGGCTGTTGTTTTCTCCCTTCTTATTTTATTCTGTCTTGTCTTCAATGCTATCAGGTCTCCTCTCAATACACTCTTGTGTGCTTCCCAATTATTTTGGGGGGAAGTGTCATGATCTTTATTAATTTGAAAAAATTCTGCAATGCGCTCCTCTAATTTCGTGTATATCTCAGGGTCTGTAAGTAGCCTATCATCCAGTTTCCAAATAAAGTTTTTCATGGGTTTAGACGGCCATATGAAGGTGGCATGGACTAATGCGTGATCTGACCAGACAACAGATGATATTTCGGCTGCTCTGAACATTCCCATCCCTGTGATGTTATTAAAAATGTAATCTATCCTCGTATATAATTTATGAGGGTAGGAATAAAAAGTGTAATCCCTAAGGGTTGGGTTTAGTATCTTTAATAGCTAATTGTTTAAGTAGGTTGTTAGTTTTTGTTATTAATTTGGTTGGTGTGGAGGTATGTCTTGACGAGCAGTCTAGGTCTGGATGTAGTGGTATATTTAAGTCACCTCCTATTATCAGGGTACCTTTGCTATGTTCTAAGATATCTTCAGAGAGTTTTTTAACAAATAAGTGTTGTTTAGATTGTGGAGCATATATAGCTGTCAGAGTGATAGGTCTGCCATATAGTAGGCCCACAATTATAATGTATCTCCCTTCTCTGTCATGGATTATTTTAAGTTCCTGAAAGGGTATTCCTGCCTTAATTAAAATTCCTACCCCTTGTATTTTGCGAGTGGGATGCGATGCATGATAACAAGTACCATATTTAAAATGAAAGTATTTAGGTTCTCTCCCCTTTAGGAAGTGTGTTTCCTGAATTAGGATGATATCTCCTTTATGTCTCTTAATGTCGTGTAAAGCCACAGTGCGCTTTCTGGGTGCATTAAGTCCCTTTGAATTGATAGTGATAACTCTTAGGGAGTGGTCTGGTTTTGTTATTTTATAACGTAATGTCATTATTGTGTGGAAAAGTGTCTATCTTATGAATTGATTTGACCATTTCATAAATAGCATTTGAAAGCATAAGTGCGAGGACGTGAGAGTAATATGTTAAGGAGACCTTCCAGTTGGTAAATAAAAACAAAATTAGGGTAAAACATATAAATAAACTTAAAAATACAAATACACATATACATAGTGGTATATTAAGCATCATAGGCCTCGGGTGCAGGAAAACTAACCTTGTTTCCAGAGTATTGCCTCCTTGGGCGTTTAAATAACAATGAATATAATGTTTAACTAACTGTCTATTAAGAAAGATATAGAATTTCCTGGGCTTTAGTATTAATACTTATGAAAACAAACTGAATGTCAAGGATCCTCTTGTTATAACAAAAGTTTAGTATTAATAGTTTGTGAATGTTTCTGAGTACCTTTTCTTTTCACATAAATAAGCCCAGCATATTGTAAATAAGAAGATTAAATAAACTTGTGGTATAACCAAATTTGGTTTCAGTAATACTTAACTGATGGAGAGGGATTTATCTTGTGCTGTCCTCATATTGGATCTGTGGAGACAGGGAGAAGTTGTTTCCTCTTTCTTTGTACTGTGGTCCATTGAGGACGTTGAGGGTTGGAATGTGGAGTTGTGGCGATTGGAGGGTTATCAGACCCGGTGTCTGATATATCTTGTGGAGGGACGAAGGCAATGTTGAGGAATTTAGAAAGTGCGTCAAGATCCGTTGTGTCCCTGTAAGTGAATTGTCTTCCTTCTCGTGTGATGATAATACAGAAGGGGAATCCCCATCTATATTTAATTTTCTTTTCTTGCAGCACCGAAGTGATGAATTTGGCCGCTTTCCTTCTCTCTATCGTCGTCGGGCAAAGATCTTGGTAGAATTGAATCTCTGTTTCCAGATATTTGAAGGTCTTAGAGGTTCTTGCCGCAGTCCATATGGCATCTTTATCTTTATAATGTAATAGTCATACTATTACGTCTCTTGGAGGGGCAGGGGCTGTAGGTTTGGGTCTTAAGGCCCTGTGTGCTCTTTCAATTGAAGCTTCAGTGAATTGTGTGGAGTGAGTTAGAGAATTAAACATTTCAATCAAATAAGGCTGGAGCCTGTCTGGGGTTATTTCTTCTGGTAGTCCACGAATTCTTAAGTTATTGCGTCTGCTTCTATTCTCAAGGTCTTCCACCTTGTCTTGTAGAGATGAGATAGTAGAAGCATGTTGTGCTAGGCAGGTTTCGGTTGAGGAGATCATTGTGTTGATGGTGTCTTGTGCTTCTTCTAGATCTTCTATCCTAGACCCCAAATCATTAATATCTTTGCAAAAAAGTGTAGAAACCTTAAATTATTGAACTACACACAAGACAGGGATTTCAGCACAAATATTTTATTTTGAATTAAATATTCAGGAAAAATTGTTGATGAAATAATTCACAGAGTGTCCTCAAAGATTGCAAATCCACATGTTGGATAGGATGTTATTTATCTCACAAACAGACAAGTGAACCATTTTTAAAGTACTCTAGAGCAAGGGCAAACAAGTTGTGGATATAAATGATCAACCAAAATACTTCAAATACAATAACCAGGTTTCCGCAGGAGAACACCTCCACTAGAGGATAGCACCGGCCTAGGCGTAATATTTGGCTATCATAGTGATCCTAGAGGATCTATGCCTGCTGGATACATCTAACATCCTGTAATAAAACGTTTTGTCAAATACAAACAAGTACCTTTCAATTTTAAACACTTATATAATTACAAATGTTCGGGTTTAAATACCAAAGACTACGGAGTTATATGCAACACCAATTTCAGAGGGCACCTCATTAAGTAGAATCCGGTGTCATGAAAAATAAGTAGTATGTAGGATCCATGCATATAACCCCAAAAGCGAGTCTTGTTTAAAACGTGGCTATATTGGTCACAATGTTACATGTGCAAGACTCAGTTGTTACAACATTGCGACCATAAACATAAAGGAGCAAAAAGAAGAACAGTTCATATGTTTTCCTACATGCCGTAAAGATTTATTTTCCGGTGTATTTTTACACATTTCACCTTATGCTTGCAAGTGTCCGCAAATAGTGAGTATTTGCAAAGTTCTTATTTTTCCAAATGCAAAAGTATCATTCAACTTTTTTTCTCCTTAGCTGTATCAAACAGTCATACTTCAGCTACTCACATAGCCACCAAAACACGGCTTTCAAAGGCAGGCGTTTATACCTATTTAGGATCCTCCTTGATTTGCCGAGAACTCGGAACTTGTTTGGTCATCTGTTTAATCCGCAACAAAGTTTCTTGCTCTGAGCACGTCACTGCCGACGCGCGTTTTCACCCCCCCACGTGACACTACATCATAGGGGTTTCCTCAGGGCAAACGGTCTGAGTATTTTAAAAATGGTTCACTTGTCTGTTTGTGAGATAAATAACATCCTATCCAACATGTGGATTTGCAATCTTTGAGGACACTCTGTGAATTATTTCAACAACAATTTTTCCTGAATATTTAATTCAAAATAAAATATTTGTGCTGAAATCCATGTCTTGTGTGTAGTTCAATAATTTAAGATTTCTACACTTTCTACCTTTTTCTAAAAAATGTTTGCATAGTATTTTTAAGGGTCTGCACAATGTTCCTTCATATAAGGTAACATATATACCCCTGAAGTTAAATTTTACACTCAGCATAATGTACTGTTAAGGCTATCTCCCTGCCTCCTATCTATATCATTAATATCTTTCCTTACAGTAGTTATTTCGGATTTTATGAATACTTTAAGGTCTGCTATATCAGATTTAGAGGGAAGTTTTTCCATAATGGTTTGTAGATGTGCTAGTTGAATTTGTGATGACGTTGTGTCATGGGTTGACTGTGTTTGACTCTCAGTGTCATCTATTATAGATTGAGAATGTTCATTATCTATGTGTTCTCGTGTGGCAAAGAACGTAGAGAGAGTAGAAGTTTGGGTCACTTGTTTGCTATTTTTATTCCCCTTTATTTTCTGTCTGGAGGTCATCATGGGGAGTTGTTATATTGCCAGCCGATATAAGTATTTATATGTAGCTATGATCCAGGTAGAGGTTATATCACAGGTCATGCAAACTTCCCCAATGCTGTAAATTAGGGAGCCTAAATGTATAATATGGCCCTGTCAGTCTAGATTAAAGTGGTTAGTGTTCTTGCTGCGTTATGCTAAAATGGCCCAATGGTTTCCGCCCAAAACATTCAACTGAGACTGCCCTTACGAAAGTTACAAACGATCTTCTCTCTGCAAAAAATATTGGCCACTACTCTATACTCATCTTACTCGACCTCTCAGCTGCCTTCGACACAGTTGACCACCCCCTCCTCCTACAGACCCTTAGCTCTTTTGGCCTCTGTGACACTGCTCTTTACTGGATTCACTCCTATCTTTCCCACAGGTCTTTTTCTGTGTCATTTGCCGGTGACTCCTCCTCTCCTATGCCTCTGTCTGTTGGAGTACCTCAAGGATCTGTTCTGAGTCCTCTACTCTTCTCCATCTATACTTCTTCGCTGGGTAAACTTATCAACAGTTATGGCTTCAAATATCAGTTCTATGCTGATGACACCCAGATCTACCTCTCCACCCTTGCTCTCTCTCCCTCTGTCCTTTCTCATGTCAGCGACTGCTTATCTGGTATTTCTTCCTGGATGGCCTCTCACCACCTAAAGATTAACATGTCCAAGACTGAGCTCCTTCTTATCCCCCCCTCAAGTTCTACACTGACTTCTGACTTCTCTATCCCTGTTGATGGAATCACCATTTTCCCATCGCCCCAAGTCCGCTGCCTCGGAGTCACACTTGACTCAAATCTATCCTTCGTCCCCCATATCCAAACGCTTTCTACATCCTGCCGCAACCATCTACGCAATATTTCCAAAATTCGCCCTTTTCTGAGTGCTGACACTACAAAGCAAATAATCCACTCCCTTGTTATGTCCCGACTTGACTACTGCAATAACCTACTCGCTGGCCTTCCTCTTTCCCGTCTCTCCCCCCTTCAATCCATCCTAAATGTCTCCGCCAGGCTGATCCACCTTTCCCGTCGATCTGCATCTGCTGCACCTCTCTGCGAGTCCCTTCATTGGCTCCCCATTCACAGCAGAATTAAATTCAAAATTCTCACCCTTACATACAAAGCTCTCACCAACACCACTCCCCTCTACCTATCCTCTCTAATACACAAGTATACTCCCGCCCGTCCACTAAGATCCAACAATGACTTGCTCCTTACATCCGCAACTATCACCTCTTCTCATGCTAGACTGCAGGACTTCTGTCGTGCAGCACCTACCCTTTGGAACACTCTCCCTCGTGCTGTCAGGCTTTGCCCTAATCTTTCTTCCTTTAAATGCTCCCTGAAGACTTTTCTGTTCAGAGAAGCCTACCACCCAACTCAGTAATAAATTAACTTCACTTACCTAACATTTCCCTCATCTAACTCTGTATTAACATCTCTCCAAATCTTCTCACTTCCTGTTTTCTCAACCTCCTACCCTTCTAGATTGTAAGTTCCCACGGGAATAGGGCCCTCAATCCCTCCTGTATGTGTTTGTAAATTTTGTCCTGTCTTTTACAAGGCTTGTATTGTTTTATTTAAATGAATTGTATCCATGGACAGCGCTGCGGAATATGTTGGCGCTTCATAAATAAAGTATAATAATAATAATAATGCCTATTATCAGAGAAAAAAGTTGCATCACACTCCAGCTCTCATTCTCATCACTTCTTTCCCCCTGCCGTGTTTGCAATAAGCCACATACACTGCTGTAAATAATATGGAGGGTGAGATATAACTAGTATAATCCTTTAGTAGGGAAGTATTGTAGCCATCAGAACCTTGTCTGTTTTAGGGCCTGTGTTCCGGATGTACACGTGGTACTTACATGAGGCGTGGAGCGTCTATTAATATGGATGTCCAGACCGCGTCTCTAAGGGCTCTGATGTTTGCAAAGGTGCAGCGGTAAGTCACCTTATTGAGCCGTCATTCTGTAGAGTAAGGTCGATGGTGATGTCTGCCATGTAGCGGTTGCAGATAGTGGCGAGATTCCCGCAAGTAGCACTCAGCTCTGAAACGGACCATCTTCTGTTTGTTGGTATTTCCAGTAGTAGTCCGGTCCGCTTGTAGTGTGACCACTCTGCAGCAGGTTGAGGTCAATTTCCCTTCATAGAGGTGCCTGTTAGTAAGCGATGTTGGGAAAACAGTGCCGGAGCTTGCTTACAAAGCTGCCATGTCCCTGCACGGCTAAGCTCCGCCCCCCCCCTTTTGAATCAAAAGCTTTAACCAAGATGCCAAAGAAATGGCAGAGGCTTTCTGACCTTTCCTGAAACCAGAAAAAAACAACAGACTAGAAGTCTTTCTGAAATCCTTAGTAGCTTCGATATAGTATTCCAAAGCTCTTACAACATCTAAAGAATGTAAAGATCTTTCAAGAGCATTTTTAGGATTAGGACACAAAGAAGGAACAACAATTTCCCTACTATTGTTATTAGAATTTACAACCTTAGGAAGAAATTTAAACGAAGTCCGCAAAACAGCCTTATCCTGATGGAAAATCAGAAAAGGAGACTTGCAAGAAAGAGCAGACAATTCAGAAACTCTTCTAGCAGAAGAGATAGCCAAAAGGAACAACACTTTCCAAGAAAGTAGTTTAACATCCAAAGAATGCATAGGCTCAAAAGGAGGAGCCTGCAAAGCCTTCAAAACCAAATTAAGGCTCTAAGGAGGAGAGATTGATTTAATAACAGGCTTGAAACAAACCAAAGCCTGAACAAAACAGTGAATATCAGGAAATTTAGCAATCTTTCTATGAAATAAAACAGAGCAGATATTGGTCCCTTCAAAGTACTTGCAGACAAACCATCCTGAAAAAACTATAAAATTCTAGGAATTCTAAAAGAATGCCAAGAGAAATTATGAGAAAAACATCATGAAATATAAACTTTCCAAACCCGATAATAAATCTTCCTTGAAACAGACTTACGAGCCTGTAGCATAGTATTAATCACTGAGTCAGAGAAACCTCTATGACTAAGCACTAAGCGTTCAATTTCCATACCTTCAAATTTAGCGATTTGAGATTCTGATGGAAAAACGGCCCTTGAGACAGAAGGTCTGGCCTTAAAGGAAGTGTCCAAGGTTGGCAACTGGACATCCAGACAGGATCCGCATACCAAAACCTGTGAGGCCATGCTGATGCTATCAGAAACACATGTGATTGTTCCATTATGATCTTGGAGATCAACCTTGGAAGAAGAACTAGAGGCGGAAAAATGTAAGCAGGTTGGTAAAACCAAGGAACTGCTAACGCATCCACCATCTCCGCCTGAGGAACTCTGGACCTGGAAAGGTACCTGGGAAGCTTCTTGTTTAGATGGGAAGCCATCAGATCTATTTTGGGAAGACCCCACATCTGAACAATCTGACAAAATACATCTGGGGCGCGATCCGATAAAGAGCGTAGTTTGCGGCGCAAGCGAGGGAACCCCCGCCGCCCGCAGTTTCAGCTCGCAACTCGAGCTATCCTATATACGGCGCCGTCAGAGGCTAAAATGCCGTAAGTCTCACAAACCAGCGATGTCCAGAAATCTGCGTAAGTACAAATTTCTGGAGTCGCCAGTGACTTACGGCACTTTAGAAACTGCCGGCGCCTACAAAACCTGACTAAGTTATAAAATCACCCATACTGTCTAACACACCTCCCTAACATAGCCCGACACGTCTAACCCTCTATCTAATAAACCACCTAATAAAGTTATTAACCCCTAAACCGCTGCTCCCAGACCCCGCCGCCAACTATATTAAATCTATAACCCCCTAATGTGAGCCCCTACCCCGCCACCATCTACCTTACCTACCCCCTAAAGTGAGCCCCTACCCCGCCGCCATCTATTTTAAAATTAACCCCTAATTTAATCCCCCTACACCACTGCCACCTATATTAAATTAATTAACCCCTAATCTAATCCCCCTACCCCGCCGCCACCTATATTAAATTATTTAACCTCTAAAATACTAAACTATCCCTACCACTAAACCTAAGTCTAACCCTACAAATAGCCCTGAAAAGGGCTTTTTGCGTGACATTACCAGCCCTTAAAAGGGCTTTTGGCGGGGCTTTGTCACAAAGTAATCAGCTCTTTTGCATCTAATCTATATCCCCCTACACCGCCGCCACCTATAATAAATGTATTAACCCCTAATCTAATCCCCCTACACCACCGCCACCTATATTAACTATATTAACCCTAATTATATTAGGGTTAATATAGTTAATATCGTTATTATATTATATATATATTAAGTATAATAACCCTATATAACTCTAACATCCCTAACTAAACTCTTATTAAAATAAATCTAATATTAATATTATTAATTAAAATATTCCTATTTAAATCTAAATACTTACCTATAAAATAAACCCTAATATAGCTACAATGTAATTAATAATTACATTGTAGCTATTTTAGGGTTTATATTTATTTTACAGGTAACTTGGTATTTATTTTAACTAGGTACAATAGCTATTAAATAGTTAATAACTATTTAATAGCTACCCAGTTAAAATAATTACCAATTTACCTGTAAAATAATTACCAATTTACCTGTAAAATAAATCCTAACCTAAGTTACAAATACACCTACACTATCAATAAATTAAATAAACTACAAATATCTAAACTAAAATACAATTAAATAAACTAAACTAAATTACAGAAAAAAACAAACACTAAATTTCAAAAAATAAAAAAAAGATTACAAGATTTTTAAGCTAATTACACCTATTCTAAGCCCCCTAATAAAATAATAAAGCCCCCCAAAATAAAAAAAATTCCCTACCCTATTCTAAATTTAAAAAGTTAGCTCTTTTACCTTACCAGCCCTTAAAAGGGCCTTTTGCGGGGCATGCCCCAAAGAAAACTGCTCTTTTGCCTGAAAAAAAAACCCCACCACCCCCCAACATTACAACCCACCACCCACATACCCCTAATCTAACCCAAACCCCCCTTAAATAAACCTAACACTACCCCCCTGAAGATCTCCCTACCTTGTATTCACCCAGTCGGGCAGAACTCTTCATCCGATCCGGGCGATGTCTTCAATCAAGCGGCAGAGAGTCTTCTTCCATCCGGCGATGTCTTCAAGCAAAGCGGCATCTTCAATCTTCTTTCTTTGCTCCTCCGCCGCGGAGCATCCATCTGGCACGACGACTTCCCGATGAATGAGATTTTTAAATGACGTCATCCAAGATGCCGTCCGTCGAATTCCGATTGGCTGATAGGATTCTATCAGCCAATTTGAATTAAGGTAGAAAAATCTGATTGGCTGATTGAATCAGCCAATCAGATTCAAGTTCAATCCAATTGGCTGATTGGATCTTGGATGACGTCATTTAAAGGAACCTCATTCGTCGGGAAGTCGTCGTGCCGGATGGATGCTCCGCAGCGGAGGAGCAAAGAAAGAAGATTGAAGATGCCGCTTTGCTTGAAGACATCGCCGGATGGCAGAAGACTCTCTGCCGCTTGCTTGAAGACATCGCCCGGATGGAAGAAGACTCTCTGCCGCTTGCTTGAAGACATCGCCGGATGGAAGAAGACTCTCTGCCGCTTGATTGAAGACATCGCCCGGATCGGATGAAGAGTTCTGCCCGGCTGGGTGAATACAAGGTAGGGAGATCTTCAGGGGGGTAGTGTTAGGTTTATTTAAGGGGGGTTTGGGTTAGATTAGGGGTATGTGGGTGGTGGGTTGTAATGTTGGGGGGTGGTATTGTGGGTTTTTTTTCAGGCAAAAGAGCTGATTTCTTTGGGGCATGCCCCGCAAAAGGCCCTTTTAAGGGCTGATAAGGTAAAAGAGCTAACTTTTTAAATTTAGAATAGGGTAGGGAATTTTTTTTATTTTGGGGGGCTTTATTATTTTATTAGGGGGCTTAGAATAGGTGTAATTAGCTTAAAAATTTTGTCATCTTTTTTTTATTTTTTGCAATTTAGTGTTTGTTTTTTTCTGTAATTTATTTTAGTTTATTTAATTGTATTTTAGTTTAGATATTTGTAGTTTATTTAATTTATTGATAGTGTAGGTGTATTTGTAACTTAGGTTAGGATTTATTTTACAGGTAAATTGGTAATTATTTTAACTAGTTAGCTATTAAATAGTTATTAACTATTTAATAGCTATTGTACCTAGTTAAAATAAATACCAAGTTACCTGTAAAATAAATATAAACCCTAAAATTATTAATTACATTGTAGCTATCTTAGGGTTTATTTTGTAGGTAAGTATTTAGATTCAAATAGGAATATTTTAATTAATAATATTAATATTAGATTTATTTTGAGTTTAGTTAGGGATGTTAGAGTTAGATAGGGTTATTATACTTAATAAATATATAATATAATAACGATATTAACTATATTAACCCTAATATAATTAGGGTTAATATAGTTAATATATATATAATATAATAACTATATTAACTATATTAACCCTAATATAATTAGGGTTAATATAGTTAATATAGGTGGCGGCGGTGTAGGGGGATTAGATTAGGGGTTAATGTGTTTAATATAGCTGGCGGCGGTGTAGGGGGATTAGATTAGGGGTTAATACATTTATTATAGGTGGCGGCGGTGTAGGGGGATTAGATTAGGGGTTAATGTGTTTAATATAGCTGGCGGCGGTGTAGGGGGATTAGATTAGGGGGTAATACATTTAATATAGGTGGCAGCGGTGTAGGGGGATTTAGATTAATTGCAAAAGAGATGACTACTTTGTGACAAAGCCCCACCAAAAGCCCTTTTAAGGGCTGGTAAAAGAGCTGAATTCTTTGGGGCATGCCCGCAAAAAGCCCTTTTAAGGGCTGGCAATAGAGCAGTTTACTTTGGGGTAATGTCACGCAAAAAGCCCTTTTCAGGGATATTTGTAGGGTTAGATTTAGGTTTAGTGGTAGCGATAGTTTAGTAATTTAGGGGTTAAATAATTTAATATAGGTGGTGGCAGGGTAGGGGGATTAGATTAGGGGTTAATTAATTTAATATAGGTGGCGGCGGGGTAGGGGGATTAGATTAGGGGTTAAATAATTTAATATAGGTGGCGGCGGGGTAGGGGGATTAGATTAGGGGTTAATTAATGTAATATAGCTGGCGGCGGTGTAGGGGGATTAAATTAGGGGTTAATAATTTTAAAATAGATGGCGGCGGTGTAAGGGGCTCACTTTAGGGGGTAGTTTAATGTAGTTGGCGGCGGGGTAGGAGCTCACATTAGGGGGTTATAATTTTATTGTAGGTGGCGGCGGGGTCCGGGAGCGGCGGTTTAGGGGTTAATAACTTTATTAGGGATTGCGGCGGGGGATTGCGGTTGACAGGTAGATAGACATTGCGCATGTGTTAGGTGTTAGGTTTATTTTGTAGCTTGTTTAGGGAGTTACGGGGCTCCAATAGACAGCATAAGGCTTACTACGGCTGCTTTTTGTGGCGAGGTGAAAATGGAGTAAGATTTCTCAATTTTTGTCACGTAAATCCTTACGCTGTATATAGGATACCAAACTGCGCTGGTTTGGTATACCTGCCTATGGCCCAAAAAACTACGGGCGACGGCAGAAATATACGAGCGTAACTTCTAGGTTACGCCGTATATAGGATACCAAACCAGCGCAAAATTCAGCGTCGCCGGCATTTGCGGGCGACGCTGCATATCGGATCGGGCCCCTGGATGGAGAGACCACTCCCCTGGATGCAGTGGCGCCACTAGGGTTGGTGTCACCCGGTGCGGTACGTTATGGTGTCACCCCCCCTCCCCCCAGAAAGCACACACACAAATACAAAAACACAGGCACACACACATACAAACACTCAGACACACTTAAAAACACACTTGGATGCACACACAAACACTAGGAAACACACTCAGACGCGCACAAAAACACTCAGACACACGCACAAAAACACTCAGGCACACACACATACAAAATATGTAAACTGCACTGCATTAATTATAAAGCTCATGCCTAGAGATGCTCCCTGGCTCAGCAGAACATCAAATGAAAGATACACAGAGCACTCTAAAAATAAATCACTAAAGAAAAGGTTTAGGCGCGCAAACTATGAAAATTCTGCTCTCTGACTCTGTTCCAAGTCTGTCAGTACACAGCCCCGGGCCGCGTGTCTACCGCTTCTTATGGCCAAGCACCTCTGCTCTCTGGCCACCCCCAGACCCCCACCTGCCCTCCCCTCCTACCTCTTCAGTCTGAACTTAGTGCACCGTAACTTTAGAGACAGTGTCAGACAGGCATCCCCCTCATGATTTCCCAGTTCCCGATTAGAGAGACAGCACAGCAGTGAGTGACTCCACTGCTCCACACGCCACTGAGCAGTGAACACAGATAGGCAGGCAGGTTTAGGCTAGCAGCACAACTTTGCAAGCCCCACGGCACGCCCACAACATTCATAGTGAAATTGGGCAGTAGAGGAGCAAAGTACAAACAAGCAAAAGCAGCCGGGAAAACTATTTGTGGAAATTGCAGCGCTAGCTCAAAAATGTGTCTACAACTTCCCCAGTCCCACTAATGTTCACAAATGCTGGCCCCTCTAATAAAAAAATATATGCATCTCTACATTGTATTTCTTTGAATTTCAATAAAATTAAAAAAAAAATAAAAAAAAATAAAAAATTTTTTTTGGTGGTGTCACCCCCTGGAGGGTGTAACCCAGGTGCGGCCCGCACCCCCCGCACCCCCCTAGTGACGCCACTGCCTGGATGTAAAGACTGATGACTGAGATAATCCGCTTCCCAATTGTCTAAACCTGGGATATGTATAGCAGAAATTAGACAGGAGTTGGATTCCGCCCAAGAAAGTATCCGAGATACTTCTTCCATCGCTAAAGGCCTGCGAGTCCCACCCATATGCCACAGTTGTGATATTGTCTGTCTGAAAACGAATGAATGATTCTCTCTTTAATAGAGGCCACGTCTGAAGAGCCCTGAAAATAGCACAAAGTTCTAGAATATTGATTGGTAACCTCGCCTCTTGAAGATTCCAAACTCCTTGTGCTGTCAGAGACCCCCAAACAGCTCCCCAACCTGTGAGACTTACAGCTGTCGAAATCACAGTCCAGGAAGGACGAAAAAAAAGAGGCCCCTTGAATAATCTGATGATGGTCTATCCACCAAGTCAGAGAGAGTTAAGTGTTGGGATTTAAGAATATCAATTGTGATATCCAAGTATAATCCCTGCACCATTGATTCAGCATGCAGAAGTCTCATATGAAAATGAGCAAAGGGGATCGCGTCCGATGCTGCAGTTATGAGACCTAAAACTTCCATGCACATAGCCACTGAAGGGAATGATCGAGACTCTGGGGCCTATCTATCAAGCTCTGAAAGGAGCTTGATGGCCCGTGTTTCTGGCGAGTCTTCAGACTCGCCAGAAACAGCAGTTATGAAGCAGCGGCCACAAAGACTTCTGCTCCATAACATGTCCGCCTGCTTTGAGCAGGCGGACAGGAATCGCCACAATTCAACCCGATGGAGAATCGGTTTGATTGACACCTCCCTGCTGGCGGCCGATTGGCCATGAGTCTGCAGGAGGCGGCGTTGCCCCAGCAGCTCTTGTGAGCTGCTGGTGCAATGCTGAATACGGAGAGCGTATTGCTCTCCGCATTCAGCGAGGTCTTGCGGACCTGATCCGCACTGTTAAATAGGGGCCTAAAGGTTTAAATGGGTTGAAACCAACTTCAAACGTCTCTTGTCTGATAGGAGGCAACATTTGTAAAACTGAATTGTGGGTGTGGTGAGGGGTGTATTTATAGGAATTTTGAGGTTTGGGAAACTTTGCCCCTCCTGGTAGGATTGTATATCCCATACGTCACTAGCTCATGGACTCTTGCCAATTACATGAAAGAAACAAGATTTATGCTTACCTGAGAAATCTATTTCTTTCCGAATATAGAGAGTCCATGACCCCCCCCCCCTTTAATTTAAGACAGTTATTTTTTTGACTTCACCTTTACTACTTGTGTTATTCCTTGTCTCCATTTTCCTTTAGTCGAATGACTGGGGGTTGTGGGTAGGGAAGTGACACTTAACAGCTTTGCTGTGGTGCTCTTTGCCTCCTCCTGTTGGCCAGGAGTGATATTCCCACTAGTAATTGATGACGCCGTGGACTTTCCATATCCCAAAAGAAAAAGATTTATCAGGTAAGCATAAATCTTGTTTTTCCTCGTGAGATTTATCAATTCCTTAGTCTTCCTTATTTTGTTAAAAAAAAGATTTTTTCTTCTCTATTATAAACCTGTGATTTGCTGTCTTCTTGTTGGTGTTAACTAGAGTTTCCTGCTATTACTTAACTAATTGAGGTGGTTTTACTCACACGTCTTCTGTTGCAGATCCCAGCAGGTTACAACACTATGGCATCTACTTATCAAGCCGTCAACCGCAAATACGCTGGAATTCCACAGCGTATTTGTGGCAAGCCTGATTCCCTTAGTTATCAAACCGTACAGACCGGCAAAAGTAGAATTTTGTGACGTAACATACGATCCGCCGGACTCAGTCCGACACAGATCGATGCTTACGTCATTACAGATGTTCCGAATGCAAATTCGGCACAATCTGACTACTTTTGCTAGTTATCAAATTTCTACCAGGTACGCTCACCACTATTCCGGCCCAGCGTACCTGGTTTTCAATCCGCCACCTTGGAGGCAGCGGATGCCATAGGAATCAATGGGAGTCGGAAAGCAGCGAGAGCTCCTGTTCGCTGCTGTCCGATATCCCATTGATTCCTATGGTAACGTTTACACTGTCAGTATATTTATGAAAATCTTAGCAATATTCTCTAAACAATGTGTGAGTATATGGCAGGGAATATATTTAACAATCTTTATTTAAACTAAACCTGCAATCAAACATACATTTGCTAAGACAATAACATTAATCTAAATATCTGAATTCTTTATTATTAGTAAATAACTATGAACATGTTGATACGTAAATATTTGTAATGATTAGAATATGAGTCAATATTATATGCGTTAAAACAAAAACTATTTAAAATATGCTATGCAAAGCTCATGCCAATTTACTTTAAAACCAATCTTTCATTCAGAGCTGCATTTAAAATATTACAATGAGATCTAAAATAGCAGTTACAAACATTCAGCAATATGATTTACAGTGTTAATTTAAGCAATAGTACAATATACACTTCTATTAAAAGCATCAGAAATTGTATGTATTATTTATGTAAAGACCCAATTCTGAGTTATCACTCTATAGTTGTACAGATAAAATAATTTAGCAGCAAGGATTTGTTTAACCATATACAGACTGAATATAAATTACAGCTATTATGCCTATATCTGTGTTAAATTATTAATTGCAACCCTTTTTCTTTTTATATATATACGTTACCAAAATGATATTCAGCTTCAAGATTTTTCCCACCTCATATAAAATAAGTGTAATTGCAATGGAAGAGGAGAAGTATGGCCCACTTTGTTTTATAGTTTGACTGTGTCCCACACAAACAGTTTCAGTCAGTTCCAAACTCAGCAGCCAGTGTTCCTTTTTTTCCTTCTGCATACAACTTATTGTCTAATCATTGGTGTGAAATATGGGTGGCCCTTCGATACCTTGTCCCTGCTATTGGCTCATCTTGTGAGTGTGCATTGCTAAGGAGATGCATTCTTTAACAGCCAATCATCTCCTGGCTGTAATACCTGTGTCGCAACACCGTACCTTGTCCATCGGGTGGCAGTGTTACAAACAGCCAGCACAGAACAAATGCAGCATGAAAAAAAAATACAGCTATACATTTAAACATCTTTCTTTAAAATGTGTAATAACTACCATAATTTTCTTCATATTAATAAGTTCGCAATACCAATCGCAGCTGGGTAAGATCACATTACCTCTCTGGTCATTTTGATATGAAACATGTGTCTAACATTATTTATATTGTATTATATTAATTTATATTAAGGCAATTTAATATTACTAATTATTTTGAAATTTATGGCATTTATATATCTAATATATTTTCATATGATATAGCATGCTCTATGTCTTCGACAATCTCTGCACGCATGAATTGATGCCTGCAATAGAAATGGAAACAACCGTTAGAAATGATCTAAGCATTCATATGTCTATGGTTCATCTGAAATAAGATTAAGTATTTTATATATATGCACTCCAAATATGGGACCATAAAAATGGTTATCCAATCTATACCAATTCTGAATCTATTTTCTACACAAATATCCCCTGCAGCAATTATCTATTTAATATGATGTGTTTCATTTCAATATATATATCATGAATCATTTAAAACATACATGGAAAACTGGCATTGTTCCCTTTGCAAAATGTATTTAATTCTATTTGTGTCACCTTCCCCCCAGCTGTGGGTCTGCAGTTCGTATGTCTTACTTTGAATCTATAAAGCTTTAGGTGACAAATTCCAGAGGGCTCCCAAGCATATTCTCCACCCAAAACACAGATCATTTATTCTAAATAATCAAAGGGGTTTCCTGTAAGTACTATGCTTATCCAACTATTTTAGATTTTATCCTTTTAAGTGATTGTTTTAAATTCGGTAGACCAAATGTCTTAGAGTCATAAAACTCTGCATATAGTCAAATGAGCATGGTCACTGAGTTAGTTCCTTTTGGAAAATGTCTGTGTATTTTACACAGCAGGGGGTCGTGCTAGGCTGATTTTCAATCCTGATAAACGTGTATTCACCCAGCTAACCCACCTGGTTGGGGGTTGGCACCCCTGTGGATTAGAAGCTGTGTTCAACAAACTCAAGTTCAATTAATCCTGAGGTCTCATCTAACATATACAGTGTATAAAATATACATATATATATACATATATATGTATACATATGTAATATTCATCATAATATTCATATACTCTGACAACACCTAACACCCTAACATGTACCCCGAGTCTAAACACCCCTAATCTGCCCCCCCTACACCGCCGCCACCTACATTATACTTATCAACCCCTAATCTGCCCCCCCTACATCGCCGCCAGCTACGTTATACTTATTAACCCCTAATCTGCCACCCCTACACCGCCACCACCTACATTATACTTAGTAACCCCTAATCTGCCCCCCTACACCGCCGCCACTACCTACATTATACTTATTAACCCCTAATCTGCCCCCCTACATTGCCACCTACCTACATTTATTAACCCCTAATCTGCCGCCCCCAACGTCGCCACCACTATATTAAATTTATTAACCCCTAAACCTAAGTCTAACCCTAACCCTAACACCCCCTAACTTAAATATAATTTAAATAAATCTAAATAAATATTCCTATCATTAACTAAATTATTCCTATTTAAAACTAAATACCTATAAAATAAACCCTACGTTAGCTACAATAGAACTAATAGTTAAATTGTATCTAGCTTAGGGTTTATTTTTATTTTACAGGCAAGTTTGTATTTATTTTAACTAGGTAGACTAGTTAGTAAATAGTTATTAACTATTTACTAACTACCTAGTTAAAATAAATACAAATTTACCTGTAAAATAAAACCTAACCTAAGTTACAATTACACCTAACACTACACTATAATTAAATTAATTCCCTAAATTAAATACAATTAAATTAAATTAAAATGATCTAAAGTACAAAAAAACAAACACTAAATTACAGAAAATAATAAACAAATTACAAGATTTTAAAACTAATTACACCTAATCTAATCCCCCTAACAAAATAAAAAAGCGCCCCCAAAATGAAAAAAAAGCTCTACTCTACACTAAATTACAAATAGCCCTTAAAAGGGCCTTTTGCGGGGCATTGCCCCAAAATAATCAGCTCTTTTTACCTGTTAAAAAAAGTACAAATCCCCCCCAACATTAAAACCCACCACCCACACAACCAACCCTACTTTAAAACCCACCCAATACCCCCTTAAAAAAAACTAACACTAACCCTTAGACATCCGACGCGGAGCATCCTCTTCATCCAACGTCTTCTTGAACAATGATGGTTCCTTTAAGTGACGTAATCCAAGATGGCGTCCCTTCAATTCCGATTGGCTGATAGAATCAGAATCCCAAAAAAAGCCTCAGAAGAAGCAAAAGTATCGAATTTGTAAAATTTGGAAAAAGTATGAAGCGAAGACCAAGTCACCACCTTACAAATCTGTTCAACAGAAGCCTCATTTTTAAAAGCCCATGTGGAAGCCACTGCTCTAGTAGAATGAGCAGTAATTCTTTCAGGAGACTGCTGGCCAGCAGTCTCATAAGCCAAACGGATGATGCTTTTCCGCCAAAAGGAAAGAGAGGTAGCTGTAGCCTTTTGACCTCTCCGTTTACCAGAATAAACAACAAACAATGAAGATGTTTGACGGAAATCTTTAGTTGCTTGTAAGTAGAACTTTAAAGCATGAACCACAACAAGATTGTGCAACAGACGTTCCTTCTTTGATGAAGGATTAGGACACAGAGAAGGAACAACAATCTCCTGATTGATATTACTATTAGAAACAACCTTAGGAAGAAACCCAGGTTTGGTACGCAAAACCACCTTATCTGCATGGAAAACAAGGTAAGGTGAGTCACACTGTAAAGCAGATAACTCAGAAACTCTTCGAGCCGAAGAGATAGCTACTAAAAACAAAACTTTCCAAGATAGAAGCTTATTATCTATGGAATGCATAGGTTCAAACGGAACCCCTTGAAGAACTTTAAGAACCAAGTTTAGGCTCCATGGCGGAGCAACAGGTTTAAATACAGGCTTGGTCCTGACCAAGGCCTGACTAAACGCTTGAACGTCTGGGACATCTGCCAGACGTTTGTGTAAAAGAATAGACAAAGCAGATATTTGTCCCTTTTAAGGAACTAGCTGATAATCCCTTCTCCAATCCTTCTTGGAGAAAGGACAATATTCTAGGAATCCTAATCTTACTCCATGAGTAACCCTTGGATTCACACCAATAAAGATATTTGCGCCAAATCTTATGATAGATTTTCCTGGTGACAGGCTTTCTAGCCTGAATCAGGGTATCAACGACCGACTCAGAGAAACCACGCTTTGATAGAATCAGGCGTTCAATCTCCAAGCAGTCAGACGCAGAGAAATTAGATTTGGATGCTTGAATGGACCTTGGATTAGAAGGTCCTGTCTCACTGGCAGAGTCCACGGTGGAACAGATAACATGTCCACCAGGTCTGCATATCAAGTCCTGCGTGGCCACGCAGGTGCTATCAGAATCACCAAAGCTCTCTCCTGCTTGATTCTGGCAACCAGACGTGGGAGGAGAGGAAACGGTGGAAATACATAAGCCAGATTGAAGGACCAGGGCACTGCTAGAGCATCTATCAGTACCGCCTGGGGATCCCGGGACCTGGACCCGTAACAAGGAAGTTTGGCGTGGTGTGCCCCATAGCTGAGTCAGCTGGGCAAATACCTCCGGATGGAGCTCCCACTCCCCCGGATGAAAAGTCTGACGACTTAGGAAATCCGCCTCCCAGTTCTCTACCCATGGGATATGGATTGCTGAGAGATGGCAAGAGTGATCCTCCGCCCATCGGATTATTTTGGTTACCTCCATCATCGCTAGAGAACTCTGTGTTCTTCCTTGATGATTGATATAAGCTACAGTCGTGATGTTGTCCGAATGAAATCTGATGAATTTGGCCACAGCAAGCTGAGGCCACGCCTGAAGCGCATTGAATATCGCTCTCAGTTCTAGAATGTTTATCAGGAGGAGAGTTTTCTCCCGAGACCATAAGCCCTGTGCTTTCAGGTATTTCCAGACTGCACCCCAGCCTAGCAGGCTGGCATCTGTCGTTACTATGAGCCACTCTGGCCTGTGGAAACACATTCCCTGAGACAGGTGGTCCTGAGACAACCACCAGAGAAGAGAATCTCTGGTCTCCTGGTCCAGATGCAGTTAAGGAGATAAATCTGCATAATCCCCATTCCACTGTTTGAGCATGCATAGTTGCAGTGGTCTGAGGTGTAGGCAGGCATAAGGAACTATGTCCATTGCCGCTACCATGAGTCCGATTACCTCCATACACTGAGCCACTGATGGCCGAGGAATGGAATGAAGAGCTCGGCAAGTGATTAAAAGTTTTGATTTTCTGACCTCCATCAGAAATATTTTAATTTCTACCGAGATGCAAGCGAGCAAACGGAACTTTGTCCATTGCCGCTACCATTAGTCTGATTACCTCCATACACTGAGCCACGGACGGCCGAGGAATGGAATGAAGAGCTCGGCAGGTGGTTACAATCTTTGATTTCCTGACCTCCATCAGAAAAATTTTCATGTCTACCGAATCTATCAGAGTTCCCAGGAATGGAACTCTTGTGAGGGGGATAAGTGAACTCTTTTTTACGTTCACTTTCCACCCGTGAGATCTTAGAAAAGCCAACACGATGTCTGTGTGAGATTTGGCTAGTTGGTAAGTTGACGCCTGAATTAAGATATCGTCCAGATAAGGCGCCAATGCTATGCCCCGCGGCCTTAGAACCGCCAGAAGGGACCCTAGCACCTTTGTGAAAATTCTGGGAGCTGTGGCCAACCCGAAGGGAAGAGCCACAAACTGGTAATGCTTGTCCAGAAAGGCAAACCTGAGGAACTGGTGATGATCTTTGTGGATAGGGATGTGCAGATATGCATCCTTTAAATCCACGGTGGTCATATATTGACCCTCCTGGATCATTGGTAAATAGTCTGAATGGTCTCCATCTTTGTTTAGGATCTTGAGATCTAAAATTGGTCTGAAGGTTCCCTCTTTTTTGGGAACCACAAACAGATTGGAGTAAAACCCCTGCCCCTGTTCTGTTTTTGGAACTAGGCAGATTACTCCCATGGTATAAAGGTCTTCTACACAGTGTAAAAACGCCTCTCTTTTTGTCTGGTTTACAGACAATCGAGAAAGATGGAATCTCCCCCTTGGAGGAGAATCTTTGAAGTCTAGAAGATACCCCTGGGTCATGATTTCTAAAGCCCAGGAGTCCTGAACGTCTCTCTCCCAAGCCCGAGCAAAGAGAGAAAGTCTGCCCCCTACTAGATCCGGTCCCGGATCGGGGGCTGCTCCTTCATGCTGTCTTGGTGGCAGCAGCGGGCTTCTTGGCCTATTTACCTTTGTTCCAAGTCTGGTTAGGTCTCCAGACTGACTTGGATTGAGCAAAATTCCCCTCCTGCTTTGCAGCAGGGGAGAAGGTAGAGGGACCACCTTTGAAGTTTCGAAAGGAACGAAAATTATTTTGTTTGGTCCTCATCTTATTTGTTTTATCCTGAGGAAGGGCATGGCCTTTTCCTCCAGTGATGTCTGAAATGATCTCTTTCAGTTCAGGCCCGAATAGGGTCTTACCCTTGAAAGGGATGGCTTAAAGCTTAGATTTTGATGACACATCAGTAGACCAGGACTTAAGCCATAACGCTCTACGCACTAAAATGGCAAAACCTGAATTCTTTGCCGCTAATTTAGTCAGTTGAAAAGCGGCATATGTAATGAAAGAATTAGCTAGCTTGAGAGCCCTAATTCTATCCAGAATATCATCTAATGGGGTCTCAACCTGAAGAGCCTCCTCTAGAGCATCAAATCAAAACGCATCTGCAGTAGTTACAGGAACAATGCAAGCTATAGGTTGCAGAAGAAAACCCTGATGAATAAATATTTTCTTTAGAAGACCCTATAATTTTTTAAAAGCACAACTGTCCTCAATAGGTATAGTTGTACGCTTAGCTAGGGTAGAAATAGCTCCCTCAACCTTAGGGACCGTCTGCCACGAATCCCGAATGGTGTCTGATATGGGAAACATTTTCTTAAAAGTAGGAGGGGGAGAAAAGGAAATACCTGGTCTATCCCACTCCTTTGTAACAATATTCAAAATCCTCTTAGGGACCGGAAAAACATTATTGTAAGTAGGAACCTCTAGATACCTATCCATTTTACACAATTTCTCTGGAACTACAATAGGGTCACAATCATCCAGAGTCGCTTAAACCTCCCTGAGCAACAAGCGTAGGTGTTCTAGCTTAAATTTAAAAGCCGTCATATCTGAGTCTGTCTGAGGGAACATCTTTCCTGAATCAGAAATCTCTCCCTCAGACAGCAATTCCCTCACCCCCAACTCAGAACATTGTGAGGGTACATCGGAGATGGCTAATAAAGCATCAGAGGGCTCAGCATTTACTCTCACATCGGACCTACTGCGCTTCTCCTGCAACCCAGGCAGCTTAGATAAAACCTCTGTGAGGGTAGTAGACATAACTGCGGCCATATCTTGCAGAGTGAAAGAATTAGACGCACTAGAAGTACTTGGCGTCGCTTGTGCGGGCGTTAATGTTTGTGACACTTGGGGAGAATTAGATGGCATAACCTGATTCCCTTCTGACTGAGAATCATCCTGCGACATACTTTTATCAGCTAAAATATGTTCTTTGCAATTTATTGCCCTTTCAGTGCATGAGGGACACATTTTAAGTGGGGGTTCCACAATGGCTTCTAAACACATTGAACATTGGCTTTCCTCAATGTCAGACATGTTGAACAGGCTAGTAATGACCACAAACAGGCTTGAAAACACTTTATTAAGTGAAAAAATAACAATCTTAAAAAACAGTACTGCGCCTTTAAGAGTAAAAAAGCATACACGTTTTGCAAAACTGCTTTAAAATCATCCAATCGTTTAAATTTTTTGATATAAGATTCAAATTATGCAGCTAAGTTTGCCCCACAAGGAAAGGAACACTTAACCCTTACAGTAAAAAACTGGATGAATATAAACTTTTAAATCCGGAAAAAACACCCCCTGCACCTCGCCACAGCCCTGCTGTGGTGCCTACCTGCCCTCAGGGATCCGGAAAACCGGGTTAGAAGCTTCGATTTAGCCCAAAACTCTCACAAGGGAGTTGGAGCTTGCTGCTTGCCTTGCAAATACAACTGCGCAACTGAGGCGCGAAAATAGGCCCCCGCCCATCTCACTCGATGTCTCTCAGCCCAAAAGAACCGCATCAGAGCGGTCTCAAACTAGCCATGTGGGTTCTTAAACCCAAAAAAAGAAGCCAAGTGTACTCTCTTATTAAAACATCAACAACTTTCCTGATGAATAAATATTTTCTTGCCAAAAACGTTATCAGCACTCCCAGTTAAAAAACATTTGCCCACAAACATTCAAACACAGTGTCAACCATTTTTTCTCTGCCCTATATGCAAGCTTAGTAATACCCCTCTTCTCTTAGGATTACTGCTTACCCTTACCCTCATGGGGATACTGTCAGCCAATTCTGAAATACCACAGTCTCTCCAGAAAAAAATGACTGAACATACCTCACTGCTTATAGCATGAAAAACGTTCCTCACACTGAAGTTTCTTAAGTACTCCTCAGCCATTCTGTGGGAACTGCTCTGGATCTTAGTGACAAATGCTAAGATCATCAGCCTCCAGGCAGAAGTCTTCATCCATCTGCTGCCTGAGAGTAAATAGTACACACCGGTACCATTTAAAATAAAAAACTCTTGCTTGAAGAAAATAAAAACTAACATTTTATCACCTCTTTCACTTTACCCTTCCTAGTACTTAGAGTAGGCAAAGAGAATGACTGGGGGTTGGAGTTAAGGGAGGAGCTATATAGACAGCTCTGCTGTGGTGCTCTTTGCTACTTCCTGTTAGCAGGAGGATAATATCCCACAAGTAAAGGATGAATCCGTGGACTCGTCGTATCTTATAGAAGAAATAAAAATAAACCCTAGATACAATGTAACTATTAGTTATATTGTAGCTAGCTTAGGGTTTATTTTATAGGTAAGTATTTAGTTTTAAATAGGAATAATTTAGTTAATGATAGGAATATTTATTTAGATTTTTTTTAATTATATTTAAGTTAGGGGGAGTAAGGGTTAGGGTTAGGTTTAGGGGTTAATACATTTAATATAGTGGCGGCGACGTTGGGGGCGGCAGATTCGGGGTTAATAAATGTAGGTAGATGGCGGCAATGTAGGGGGGACAGATTAGGGGTTACTAAGTATAATGTAGGTGGCGGCGATGTAGGGGGGCAGATTAGGGGTTAATAAGTATAATGTAGGTGGTGGCGGTGTAAGGGGGGGCAGATTAGGGGTTAGTAAGTATAATGTAGGTGGCGGCGGTGTTGGGGGGGCAGATTAGGGGTTAATAAGTATAATGTAGGGGGGGCAGATTAGGGGTTAGTAAGTATAATGTAGGTGGCGGCGGTGTTGGGGGGGCAGATTAGGGGTTAATAAGTATAATGTGGGGGGGCAGATTAGGGGTTAATAAGTATAATGTAGGGGGGGCAGATTAGGGGTTAGTAAGTATAATGTAGGTGGCGGCGGTGTTGGGGGGGCAGATTAGGGGTTAATAAGTATAATGTGGGGGGGCAGATTAGGGGTTAATAAGTATAATGTAGGTGGCGGCGGTGTAGGGGGCGGAAGTGTAGGGGGCGGCAGATTAGGGGTTAATAAGTATAATGTAGGTGGCGGTGGGCTCTGGGAGCAGCGGTTTAGGGGTTAAACACTTTATTTAGTTGCGGAGGGGTCCGTGAGCGGCTGTTTAGGGGTTAATACATGTATTAGAGTTGCGATGGGCTCTGAGAGCGGAGGTATAAGGGGTAAACAGTATAGTATAGTGTGGGTGTTTAGTGACAGGGTACCAATAAAGCTGGGAAAAAGCCGAAGAGCAGCAAGATCGATGACTGTTAGTTAACAACAGTCCGCTGCTCATCGCCCCGTACTTGGTGCGCAGCTTTTTGACAGCTTTTTTGTTAACTTTGGAGAACGTATTCAGGTCCGCAGCAGCGATGTTAGGCGATCTTAGGCGAGCGTATTGGTGCCGGCGAATGCAAGTAAGTTGACAGGTTGATAAATAGATGCCTGGGTGATTGGCATGAGTGATATTGACAGGAGAGAGGGTACAAAGGTAAAGCTATATCTTACCGTGTCTACACCTCCAGCCATCAGTTCTGTGATATTGGCCTTAATGGAATCCAGAGGCAGCTCACCCTTCAGTAACAGCTCGGCCATAATACCCGAGTACCCGCGTTGCTGCCCCAGGCAGAACTCTTGGTAAATGTTCTGGATGCACTTATCAGCTGGAAAGGAAAAGCAGGTAGGTCCTGTCACACGGCTAGAGAGTGGATGTTTATACATCTCTAGTATTCACTAATTAGCAAAAATATCATGTTACAGACATCAGCCAATCACAGACTAGTATACGTATACCCTGTGATCTTGTGCACATGCTCAGTAGGATCCTGTTTCCCAGAAAGTGTGAATATAAAAAGTCTGTGCACATGCAAATGTCATAATGGAAGTAAAGTGTCTTAAAACTAAATGCTCTACCTGAATCTTAAAAATTATTTTGACTAAAGTGCCCCTTTATTTTTTTTTAATGATCATTAATGTTCTGGTAAAACTGAAATACATATCATGAGTCTGTGTATCATGAGTCCAGTCTGTGGCCAATTCTTGCCACTTTCACCTTAAAAACCATCTAAAAAATGTGCCACTTCCTCACACAAGACACAACTAAGACTTTAATCCACTGTCTGATTATCCCCCGCTTTGACCATTGCAATTCCATTCTCCCCAGCCTCCAAAGCTGACATTTATCTCCTTATCTGCTACACCTCTCTGCCTCTCTGGCTTCCTCTAGCCTCCAGAACAAAACACAAAATTCCGACTGACATTGAAGGCTTTTAATCACACTGCTGCCCCTATATCTCCGACTTTGTCTCCAAATACTATCCCTCCAGTTCCCTTTGCTCTGCTCATTACCTCCTCCTCTCCCCCTTTCTTGTTACCTCTACATGACTTGTTGTGGAACTCTCTGCCTCCCAAGATTCTCCCCTGGTATTTAAACTTTCAAGCACTCCTTAAAAAGACTCTACTGTTCAAGGATACATACAATATACACTAACATTTTCTTATCTTAGTTCCTCTCCTCTGTAACCCCCCTAACATGTAAACCTATGAGCCCAGCTGCTTTGTAGGTCACCTTCATGGGAGCTGACTTACAACAATGTACTCTTGGCAGGGCCCTCTATCCCTTTGTCTCCCATAATTGTTACTTTACATTTTAGACCCTTGTTTATAGTGCTACATAATCTATTGTTGTTCTACAAATAATAATGATAATAATAATGTGGGGTGTTTTAAGGTGGATGTGTGCAAAGTGCCCAACCAGGACAACTGGTGGAGTCACAGGTAAACAAAATTGTCATGGTAGAGGTTCACCCAGCACACAGAATTAGAGACTCTGGGGCTACCATGATTTTAGTACACCTTTGATATATTCCAAGAGGCAGGTACACCTCACAGAAAGTGGTCATGAAGGTGGCCTGAGGAAGGATAGTTATGATTCCTGTTCCCATGTTTTATTGGATTGGAGCACAGGAAAGGCATGATGCTGGGTTTGGGTGATTTCTAACATCTTAGCTGATGCTTTGCTGGCCAGGATGACCAGCCAGGAGTGTCCAGGTGGTGAAACGGAGCGAAGCTGCCCAAGACAGAATCCCAGTAAGTCATCAGGCTTAGCCCTTTTCCCCACCCCCAAACACTACCCTGACTTGTGAACCCTCTCGGTCAAATTCTGCACACCCAACACTAAGGCAAGTAAAGACATAGGGTAGTGCAGGGAGACAACCTGAACAAACCTGACTGGATAGTATGGGGGGACGGACTGCTGTAAAGGGTCTCTGGAAACCTGGATGGTGAGACCATGGGAAGCACAGCGACAGTTAACAGTACCAAGGACAGGCAAGCAATTGTGAAGATTACTCACAAGATCCCCTTTTCAATGCATTTTTGACCTTGGTGTTCCAACGCCTCTTTGCTACAGGCATTTTTTTTTTGGCCTGGGGTGTCCCAAGTGGGGGACTTTTGTCGCACTTGTGACACGTACAAGCAATTTGGGCAGAGAGGCGACAACCCCAGGGCTCCCATTCAGCCTCTTTCCATAGTAAGTGAGCATTTTAAGCAAATTTTTGGGTTAATGATATTTGTTCTGTATAAATATGTGTGTGGTGCTCAATAAAGTATATATACTGATTTCATAACTTAGACTCAGGTTAAGTTGGTGGAATCTGGGGTCTTAGGATATCTTTCCCTTTCAGCGATATCAATAGTCTCCAGCAAGAAACGTCTTTGTAAATACTGCTCTGGTTGTACTCTCGCAGTCTGCAGCAGTGACCTCAGGTCACCACCTGGCTAATAAACGGCTAGATTTAGAGTTTGGCGGTAGCCGTCAAAACCAGCATTAGAGGCTCCTAACGCTGGTTTTGGGCTACCGCTGGTATTTAGAGTCAGTCAGGAAGGGGTCTAACGCTCACTTTGCAGCTGCGACTTTTCCATACCGCAGATCCCCCTACGCCATTTGCGTATCCTATCTTTTCAATGGGATCTTTCTAACGCTGGTATTTAGAGTCGTGGCTGAAGTGAGCGTTAGAAATCTAACGACAAAACTCCAGCCGCAGAAAAAAGTCAGTAGTTAAGAGCTTTCTGGGCTAACGCCGGTTTATAAAGCTCTTAACTACTGTGCTCTAAAGTACACTAACAACCATAAACTACCTATGTACCCCTAAACCGAGGTCCCCCCACATCGCCGCCACTCTATTAAATTTTTTTAACCCCTAATCTGCCGCTCCATACACCGCCGCCACCTACGTTATCCCTATGTACCCTTAATCTGCTGCCCCTAATACCGCCGACCCCTATATTATATTTATTAACCCCTAATCTGCCGCCCCCGCTATCGCTGACACCTGTATATTATTATTAACCCTTAATCTGCCGCTCCGTACACCGCCGCAACCTACGTTATCCCTATGTACCCCTAATCTGCTGCCCCTAATACCGCCGACACCTACATAATATTTATTAACCCCTAATCCTATTTAAAGCTAAATACTTACCTGTAAAATAAATCCTAATATAGCTACAATATAAATTATAATTATATTGTAGCTATTTTAGGATTAATATTTATTTTACAGGCAACTTTGTATTTATTTTAACCAGGTACAATAGCTATTAAATAGTTATTTACTATTTAATAGCTACCTAGTTAAAATAATTACAAAATTACCTGTAAAATAAATCCTAACCTAAGTTACAATTAAACCTAACACTACACTATCAATAAATTAATTAAATAAAATACCTACAATTATCTACAATTAAACCTAACACTACACTATCAATAAATTCATTAAATACAATACCTACAAATAAATACAATTAAATAAACTAACTAAAGTACAAAAAATAAAAAATAACTAAGTTACAAAAAATAAAAAATATTTACAAACATTAGAAAAATATTACAACAATTTTAAACTAATTACACCTACTCTAAGTCCCCTAATAAAATAACAAACCCCCCCAAAATAAAAAAAATGCCCTACCCTATTCTAAATTAAAAAAGTTCAAAGCTCTTTTACCTTACCAGCCCTTAAAAGGGCCCTTTGTGGGGCATGCCCCAAAGAATTCAGCTCTTTTGCCTGTAAAAGAAAAATACAATCCCCCCCAACATTAAAACCCACCACCCACATACCCCTAATCTAACCCAAACCCCCCTTAAAATAACCTAACACTAATCCCCTGAAGATCATCCTACCTTGAGTCGTCTTCACTCAGCCGAGCAGCGATGGAACCGAAGTGGACATCCAGAGCGGCAGAAGTTATCCTCCAAGGGGCGCTGAAGAAATCTTCCATCCGATGAAGTGATCCTCCAGTCGGCGCTGAAGAAGTCTTCCATCCGGGCGATGTCATCTTCCAAGAGGCGCTGAAGAAGTCTTCTATCCGGGCGATGTCATCTTCCAATCGGGGTCTTCAATCTTCATCCCGCCGACGCGGAACATCCTTCTTTACCGACGGACTACCGACGAATGAAGGCTCCTTTAAGGGACGTCATCCAAGATGGCGTCCCTTCAGTTCCAATTGGCTGATAGGATTCTATCAGCCAATCGGAATTAAGGTAGGAAAAATCTGATTGGCTGATTGAATCAGCCAATCAGATTCAAGTTCAATCCGATTGGCTGATCCAATCAGCCAATCAGATTGAGCTTGCATTCTATTGGCTGATCGGAACAGCCAATAGAATGCAAGCTCAATCTGATTGGCTGATTGGATCAGCCAATCGGATTGAACTTGAATCTGATTGTCTGATTCCATCAGCCAATCAGAATTTTCCTACCTTAATTCTGATTGGCTGATAGAATCCTATCAGCCAATCGGAATTGAAGGGACGCCATCTTGGATGACGTCCCTTAAAGGAGCCTTCATTCGTCGGTAGTCCGTCGGTAAAGAAGGATGTTCCGCGTCGGTGGGATGAAGATTGAAGACCCCGCTTGGAAGATGACATCGCCCGGATAGAAGACTTCTTCAGCGCCTCTTGGAAGATGACATCGCCCGGATGGAAGACTTCTTCAGCGCCGACTGGAGGACCACTTCATCGGATGGAAGATTTCTTCAGCGCCCCTTGGAGGATAACTTCTGCCGCTCCGGATGTCCACTTTGGTTCCATCGCTGCTCGGCTGAGTGAAGACGACTCAAGGTAGGATGATCTTCAGGGGATTAGTGTTAGGTTATTTTAAGGGGGGTTTGGGTTAGATTAGGGGTATGTGGGTGGTGGGTTTTAATGTTGGGGGGGGGGTTGTATTTTTCTTTTACTGGCAAAAGAGCTGAATTCTTTGAGGCATGCCCCACAAAGGGCCCTTTTAAGGGCTGGTAAGGTAAAAGAGCTTTGAATTTTTTTAATTTAGAATAGGGTAGGGCATTTTTTTTATTTTGGGGGTCTTTGTTATTTTATTAGGGGGCTTAGAGTAGGTGTAATTAGTTTAAAATTGTTGTAATATTTTTCTAATGTTTGTAAATATTTTTTTATTTTTTGTAACTTAGTTCTTTTTTATTTTTTGTACTTTAGTTAGTTTATTCCATTGTATTTATTTGTAGGTATTGTATTTAATTAATTTATTGATAGTGTAGTGTTAGGTTTAATTGTAACTTAGGTTAGGATTTATTTTACAGGTCATTTTGTAATTATTTTAACTAGGTAGCTATTAAATAGTTATTAACTATTTAATAGCTATTGTACCTGGTTAAAATAATTACAAAGTTGCCTGTAAAATAAATATTAATCCTAAAATAGCTATAATATAATTATAATTTATATTGTAGCTATATTAGGATTTATTTTACATGTAAGTATTTAGCTTTAAATAGGAATAATTTATTTAATAAGAGTTAATTTATTTCGTTAGATTTAAATTATATTTAACTTAGGGGGGTGTTAGTGTTAGGGTTAGACTTAGCTTTAGGGGTTAATACATTTATTATAGTAGCGGTGCGGTCCGGTCGGCAGATTAGGGGTTAATTATTGTAGGTAGGTGGAGGCGACATTGGGGGCGGCAGATTAGGGGTTAATAAATATATTATAGGGGTCGGCGGTGTTAGGGGCAGCAGATTAGGGGTACATAGGGATAACGTAGGTTGCGGCGGTGTACGGAGCGGCAGATTAGGGGTTAATAATAATATGCAGGGGTCAGCGATAGCGGGGACGGCAGATTAGGGGTTAATAAATATAATATAGGGGTCGGCGGTGTTAGGGGCAGCAGATTAGGGGTTCATAAGGATAACATAGGTTGCGGCGGTGTATGGAGCGGCAGATTAGGGGTTAATAATAATATGCAGGGGTCAGCGATAGCGGGAGCGGCAGATTAGGGGTTAATAAGTGTAAGGTTAGGGGTGTTTAGACTCGGGGTACATGTTAGGGTGTTAGGTGCAGACTTAGGTAGTGTTTCCCCATAGGAAACAATGGGGCTGCGTTAGGAGCTGAACGCTGCTTTTTTGCAGGTGTTAGGATTTTTTTCAGCTCAAACAGCCCCATTGTTTCCTATGGGGGAATCGTGCACGAGCACGTTTTTGAAGCTGGCCGCGTCCGTAAGCACCGCTGGTATCGAGAGTTGCAGTGGCGTTAAATATGCTATACGCTCCCTTTTTTGGAGCCTAACGCAGCCCTTCTGTGAACTCTAAATACCAGCGGTATTTAAAAGGTGCGGGGAAAGAAAAGCCAGCGTAGCTAACGCACCCCTTTGGCCGCAGAACTCTAAATCTAGCCGAAAGAAAGCAGCTACTCTAAAGATTACTTATAAGTAGGACAAGTGAGAAGACGAGGACCAGAGGGTGCGATGGATATCAGAATGTTTCTGGTCTACAGTGATGTGACACCTGAGTTGTTCTTCACACTTACCAGTTTTATTGTATGTCTATTGAATTAAAGGGACAGTCAAGTAAAAAAAAAACTTTCATGATTTAAATAGGGCATGTAATTTTAAACAACTTTCCAATTTACTTTTATTACCAATTTTGCTTTGTTCTCTTGATATTCTTAGTTGAAAGCTAAATCTAGGAGGTTCATAAGATAATTTCTTAGACTTGAAGGCTGCCTCTAATCTGAAAGCATTTTGACAGTATTTCACCACTGGAGGGCGTTAGTTCACGTGTTTCATATAAATAACATTGAGCAAAGGCACGTAAAGCTCCTAGGAGCAAGCACTGATTGGCTAAAAATGCAAGTCTGTCAAAAGAACTGAAATAAGGGGGCAGTTTGCAGAGCCATAGATACAAGGTAATCACAGAGGTAAAAAACAAAATTTATGCTTACCTGATAAATTTCTTTCTCTTGTGGTGTATCCAGTCCACGGGTTTATCCATTACTTGTGGGATATTCTCCTTCCCAACAGGAAGTTGCAAGAGGACACCCACAGCAGAGCTGTCTATATAGCTCCTCCCCTAACTGCCACCCCCAGTCATTCGACCGAAGACAAGCAAGAAAAAGGAGAAACTATAGGGTGCAGTGGCGATTGTAGTTTAAAAATAAAAAACACCTGCCTTAAAGTGACAGGGCGGGCCGTGGACTGGATACACCACAAGAGAAAGAAATTTATCAGGTAAGCATATATTTTGTTTTCTCTTGTAAGGTGTATCCAGTCCACGGGTTCATCCATTACTTGTGGGATACCAATACCAAAGCTTTAGGACACGGATAAAGGGAGGGACAAGGCAGGATCTTAAACGGAAGGCACCACTGCCTGAAAGACCTTTCTCCCAAAAATAGCCTCAGAGGAAGTAAAAGTATCAAATTTGTAGAATTTAGAAAAAGTATGAAGCGAAGACCAAGTCGCCGCCTTACAAATCTGTTCAACAGAGGCCTCATTTTTAAAAGCCCATGTGGAAGCTACCGCTCTAGTGGAATGAGCTGTAATTATTTCAGGAGGCTGCTGGCCAGCAGTCTCATAAGCTAAACGGATTATACCTCTCAGCCAAAAAGAAAGAGAAGATGCCGAAGCCTTTTGGCCTCTCCTCTGTCTAGAGTAGACAACAAACAATGCAGATGTTTGACGAAAATCCTTAGTAGCTTGTAAATCTTTAAAGCACGAACGACATCAAGATTGTGTAATAGACGTTCCTTCTTTGAAGAAGGATTAGGACACAGTGACGGAACTACAATCTCCTGATTGATATTCTTATTAGATACCACCTTAGGAAGAAATCCAGGTTTGGAACGCAACACTACCTTATCTGTATGGAATATCAGATAAGGGGAATCACACTGTAAGGCAGATAACTCTGAAACTCTTCGAGCCGAAGAGATAGCTATCAAAAACAGAACTTTCCAAGATAAAAGCTTGATATCTATGGAATGCAGAGGTTCAAACGGAACCCCTTTAAGAACTTTAAGAACTAAATTTAAACTCCATGGCGGAGCAACAGGTTTAAACACAGGCTTGATTCTAACTAAAGCCTGACAAAATGCCTGAACGTCTGGAACATATGCCAGATGCTTGTGCAGAAGAATAGACAGAGCAGAAATCTGTCCCTTTAAGGAACTAGCTGGCAATCCCTTCTCCAATCCTTCTTGGAGAAAGGATAATATCCTAGGAATCCTGACTTTACTCCATGAGTAACCCTTGGATTCACACCAATGAAGATATTTACACCATATCTTATGATAGATTTTCCTGGTGACAGGCTTTCGAGCCTGAATCAAGGTATAAATGACCGACTCGGAGAAACCACGTTTTGATAAAATCAAGCGTTCAATCTCCAAGCAGTCAGCCGCAGAGAAATTAGATTTGGATGTGTGAATGGACCTTGGAGTAGAAGGTCCTGCCTCAGCGGCAGAGTCCATGGTGGAAGGGATGACATGTCCACCAGATCTGCATACCAAGTCCTGCGTGGCCACGCAGGTGCTATCAAAATCACAGAAGCTCGCTCCTGCTAGATCTTGGCAATCAGACGAGGGAGGAGAGGAAATGGTGGGAACACATAAGCCAGGCTGAAGGACCAGGGCACTGCTAGAGCATCTATCAGCGCTGCCTAGGGATCCCTTGACCTGGACCCGTAACAAGGAAGCTTGGCATTCTGACGAGACGCCATCAGATCCACTTCTGGTTTGCCCCATAGTTGAATCAGCTGGGCAAATACCTCCGGATGGAGCTCCCACTCCCCAGGATGAAAAGTCTGCAGACTTAGAAAATCTGCCTCCCAGTTCTCTACTCCTGGGATATGGATAGCTGAGAGATGGCAAGAGTGAACCTCTGCCCATAGAATTATATTTGAAACCTCCAACATTGCCAGGGGGCTTCTTGTCCCCCCTGATGTTTATCGGAAGGATGTTTATCTGAATGTTTATCAGAAGGAGGGCTTTCTCCTGAGTCCACAAACCCTGAGCCTTCAGGGAGTTCCAGACTGTGCCCCAGCCCAGAAGGCTGGCATCTGTCGTGACTATAGTCCACTCTGGCCTGCGGAAACTCATTCCCCTGGACAGATGGACCCGAGAGAACCACCAGAGAAGAAAATCCCTGGTCTCTTGATCCAGATTTAGCAGAGGGGACAAATCTGTGTAATCCCCATTCCACTGATTGAGCATGCAAAGTTGCAGTGGTCTGAGATGTAGGCGGGCAAACGGAACAATGTCCATTGCCGCTACCATTAGGCCGATTACTTCCATACACTGAGCCACTGACGGCCGAGAAGTGGAATGAAGAGCACGGCAGGAAGTTAGAAGCTTTGATAACCTGACCTCTGTCAGAAAAATTTTCATTTCTACTGAATCTATCAGTGTTCCTAGGAAGGAAACTCTTGTGAGAGGGGAGAGAGAACTCTTTTCTTCGTTCACCTTCCACCCGTGAGACCTCAGAAAAGCCAGAACAATGTCCGTATGGGACTTGGCGATTTGAAAAGTCGACGCCTGTATTAGAATGTCGTCTAGGTAAGGAGCCACCGCTATGCCCCATGGCCTTAGAACCACCAGTAGGGACCCTAGAACCTTCGTAAAGATTCTTGGTGCCGTGGCTAACCCGAAGGGAATAGCCACAAACTGGTAATGCCTGTCTAAGAAGGCGAACCTGAGGAACTGATGATGATCTCTGTGAATCGGAATGTGGAGATAAGCATCCTTTAAGTCCACGGTAGTCATATATTGACCCTCCTGGATCATAGGGAGGATGGTTCGTATAGTCTCCATCTTGAAGGATGGGACCCTGAGAAATTTGTTTAGGATCTTGAGATCCAAGATTGGTCTGAAAGTTCCCTCTTTTTTGGGAACTATAAACAGATTTGAATAGAAGCCCTGCCCCTGTTCCTCCCTTGGAACTGGGTGGATCACTCCCATAACCAGCAGGTCTTGAACACAACGTAAGAATGCCTCTCTCTTTATCTGGTTTACAGATAATTGTGAGAGATGAAATCTCCCCTTTGGAGATGAAGCTTTGAAGTCCAGAAGATATCCCTTGTGACAGACCCTTCGGTCAGGACTGAAAGTGTTAACTTTATTTTCTAACCACAAGTGGCTGGCTCCAGCTACAATCTAATTAATGCTTAGCATTCTATTGTTTGATCACCTCCAGAGAGAAAGTGATAAGAAGAGTCAAGAGTGTTTTGTGGTTGAAGTGTTTAAGTAAAATAATCCTATTGTATCATGTCAAGGGCGCTTCTCCCTATTATCTAATGTACAACATTCTTTCAACCCCCATCTGGGGGGGGGGGTCAAAAACCTGTATAAATCTGTATGCTGCCTTCAAATAAAGTGTTATTCTGTTTTAAACCTGAAACTGGCTGGGTTGTGAATTGCTGATTGTCTATGCAGGACATTGTTCATCTGGGGTTAACCCTTGGTACACAGTTGGTACCGTAACATTGGTGGCAAGCGACGGAATGAACCTTATCGCCCAGAAGAGCAACTACACAAGCCAGTAACCTCAGGAAGAGGGGGATTATTACAATACTGACTAAGATGGAAAGAGTACCAGGGACAGAAGGAACCAATGGGCCCAGTATAGCAGACAGAACCCCCGCAGAAGCAAGCTTTGATCGGGCGGTTAAAATAAGACTGGCACATTATGGCCCCAACCCATCTGCGGAAATTATCGACCGGGTCATAGCCGCTGTGGAGGCCAACCTACTTCGCAAAAGCGGCGCTGCAGCAGCCCAAGTGGAAAAGAGAAAAGTAAATTTTGCAGCTTTTAAAAACTTCCTGGAAACAGAAGGAGAGATTGATGGGTACCTTGCGGATTTTGAGAGGCAATGTGCACTACACAAGGTACCCGCAGAGGACTGGGTCATGATATTATCCGGAAAATTATCCGGCCGGGCCAGTGAGGCTTTTCGGGCCATTCCAGATGAGGAAGTCGGGGATTATAATACTGTAAAAGAGGCTCTGCTCTCCAGGTATGCGGTTACACCGGAGGCATACCGGAGGCGGTTCAGAGACACTGTTAAATTGGCTGGTGATTCCTACCTTGAGTGGGCATGTAAGGTGCACCGCACAGCAGCTCACTGGATAGCGGGGTGCCAAGCCGTATCTGGGGAAGAGGTGCTGCAGCTATTCCTGTTGGAACATTGCTTCGACAAGTTACCCGCAGGAGTTCGAGAGTGGGTTCGGGACCGTAAACCCTCCACCCTGCATGAAGCGGCTCGCTTGGCAGATGAGTATACGGATGCCCGCAAACTGGACACTGCTACCACTAAGCCCCCTGCCAGAGTGGAGTACAGACCCCCAGTCACCCCAGCACCTGCCAGTTACCAACCCCCAGCACACCGCTATACCACACGGTCTCGGGCCACGAACTACCCTCAGAGAGCCTGGTTCAATTCGCGGGGCTACTCACAACCTATTCGGTGCTTTGGATGTAAGCAACTAGGGCACAAAAGACCAGAGTGTCCCCTAAACGCAGCGAACCAAGCACAGTCCTGGAGAAGACCCGCTAGCGGAATCCCACGTAATCCTCAGCCTGCGGCCCGCTACGTAGAGGCGCAAGAATGCTGGGGCATCCTACATGAGGCAGACCTTGTGCAAGCTGCCCACCGGAATAACCGGCAACTGGTTAAAGTGAATGGGAAGGAGGTCAGTGGTCTACGGGATACTGGTGCTACCATGACCTTGCTTCGAAAGAACTTGGTGTCTGAGAAACAGCACACAGGAGACACTGTGGCTGTGAGGGTAGCAGGGGGCACTGTGTTCCGCCTGCCTGTTGCCAGGGTGCATTTGGATTGGGGAGGGGGCGCTAGACCTGTGAATGTGGGGGTCATGAAGGATTTACCAGCTGATGTTCTCCTTGGAAATACCTTGGTCCCCCTTGTTTCTGCCTATGCTCCCATGGGTCCCGCTGATGTTAACCCTGTGACTACCCGTGCTCAGATCCGTGCAGCAGAGACTGACCCCCCTGCTGCTAAGCCCCAGGACGCTGAGCTCAGTAAATCTCTATCCGCTATTGATATGTGGGAGTCACGTTACAATGCGCTGATGAAGGAGAAGAGTCACGTAGAGGATAAAATGGTCACGTTAAATAATCATGTAACAGTGCTAGCGGGAGAGAAGAGGAGTGCAGAGGAAAAAGCACGTTTAGAACAGGAATCTCTGCTAGACAAGCTGCACCGACAGACTGCAGAAAACACCAGCTTGAGAGTGGAACATGAAACATTAAGGACAAACTTAGTGACACTGGAGGAGAAGCTGACGCTGGCTCATAGGGAGGTGCAGCAACTCAAGGGCACCCTATGTCAGTATGAAGGGATTGTGGATACCTATAAAGAGCAGGTACAAAAACCACGTAAAGAAGCCGATGATATTTTGAAGGACTGTTTAGCCCTAGTCGGGGCACTGAAGAGGTTGAACCCTTATTTATACAGACAGGGATTCTCTCTCATAACGGGAATACAGATGGATTGTCCCAGCAAACTGACATGCCTACCACCTCCTAGTCCGGTCATCCCCAGGTTGACCCGCAAAAGGGTCAAGCCGGGTCTGCCGGAGTGTTCCACAAGGGGGGAGCTATGTGACAGACCCTTCGGTCAGGACTGAAAGTGTTAACTTTATTTTCTAACCACAAGTGGCTGGCTCCAGCTACAATCTAATTAATGCTTAGCATTCTATTGTTTGATCACCTCCAGAGAGAAAGTGATAAGAAGAGTCAAGAGTGTTTTGTGGTTGAAGTGTTTAAGTAAAATAATCCTATTTTATCATGTCAAGGGCGCTTCTCCCTATTATCTAATGTACAACATTCTTTCAACCCCCATCTGGGGGGGGGGGTCAAAAACCTGTATAAATCTGTATGCTGCCTTCAAATAAAGTGTTATTCTGTTTTAAACCTGAAACTGGCTGGGTTGTGAATTGCTGATTGTCTATGCAGGACATTGTTCATCTGGGGTTAACCCTTGGTACACAGTTGGTACCGTAACATCCCTGGGAAACAATCTCTAATGCCCAGGGATCCTGGACATCTCTTGCCCAAGCCTGGGCGAAGAGAGAGAGTCTGCCCCCCACTAGATCCGGTCCCGGATCGGGGGCTACACTTTCATGCTGTCTTAGAGGCAGCCGCAGGTTTCTTGGCCTGCTTCCCCTTATTCCAAGCCTGGTTAGGTCTCCAGACTGGTTTGGACTGGGCGAAATTTCCCTCTTGTTTTGCATTAGAGGAAACTGAAGCTGTGCCACTCTTGAAGTTTCGAAAGGAACGAAAATTATTCTGTTTGGTCCTTAACTTATTGGACCTATCCTTAGGAAGGGCGTGACCTTTTCCTCCAGTAATATCAGAAATGATCTCCTTCCGACCGGGCCCGAATAGGGTCTGTCCCATGAAGGGGATGTTAAGAAGCTTAGACTTTGAAGTAATGTCTGCTGACCAGGACTTAAGCCATAGCGCCCTATGCGCCAAAAGGGCAAAACCTGAATTCTTAGCCGTTACCTTGGCTAAATGAAAAATGGCGTCAGAAATAAAGGAGTTAGCTAACTTAAGAGCTTTAATCCTGTCTAGAATATCGTCTAACAGGGTCTCCACCTGTAGAGCCTCCTCAAGAGACTCAAACCAATAAGCCGCTGCAGCAGTAACTGGGGCAATGCATGCAAGAGGCTGGAGAATAAAACCTTGATGTATAAAAATTTTCTTAAGGAAACCCTCCAATTTTTTATCCATAGGATCTAGGAAAGCACAACTGTCCTCGACGGGGATAGTTGTACTCGTAGCTAGGGTGGAGACTGCTCCCTCCACCTTAGGAACCGTCTGCCACGAGTCCCTTATGGTGGCATCTATGGGAAACATCTTTTTAAAAGCAGGAGGGGGAGAGAACGGCACACCTGGTCTATCCCATTCCTTAGTAATAATTTTTCCGAAAACCTCTTAGGGACTGGAAAAACATCGGTGTAAACAGGTACTGCAAAGTATTTGTCCATTTTACACAATTTCTCTGGAACCACAATGGGGTCACAGTCATCCAGAGTCGCTAAAACCTCCGTAAGCAATAAGCGGAGGTGTTCAAGCTTAAATTTAAACGCTGTCATCTCAGAATTAGACTGAAGTAACGCCTTCCCTGAGTCTGAAATGTCACCCACAGATAGAAGCTCACCTGCCTCGGCTTCTGAGCATTGTGAGGGTATATCGGACACAGGCAATAAAGCGCCAGAAAGCTCTGTATTAATTCTAGCCCCAGAGCTGTCTCGCTTTCCTTGTAGCCCTGGCAGTTTGGAGAATACCTCTGTGACGGTAGCATTCATAACTGCCGCCATGTCCTGTAAGGTAAAAGAATTAGACGCGCTAGATGTACTTGGCGTCACATGAGCGGGAGTTATAGGTTCTGACACATGGGGAAAGTTAGATGGCATAATCTCCCTCTTTTTAGTCAGAGAATCCCCTGGAGATAAATCTTTAAGCGCCATAATATGGTCTTTATAGTTTATAGAAATTTCAGTACATTTGGTACACATTCTAAGAGGGGGTTCCACAATGGCTTCCAAACATATTGAACAAGGAGTTTCCTCTATGTCAGACATGTTTAACAGACTAGTAATGAGACAAGCAAGCTTGGAAAACACTTTAATAAAGGTGAAACAGCAATTAAGCAAAAACGTTACTGTGCCTTTAAGAGAAAAAAACTAGCATTTAGACTGCAAAACAGTGAAAAAATACAGTAAAATCTTTTAAATTTTTACAGTATGTGTAAGGGACTAAAGCAACATTGCACCCACTTGAAAATGGATGATTAACCCCTTAGGCCCCAAACCAGATTGAAAAACGTTAAAAAACGATAAAAATCAATTGAGCACCTTGCCACAGCTCTGCTGAGGCTCCTACCTGCCCTTAAATACGATTTTGTGCAGAAATAACCCCTTTGAAATGGTTCTCAGATGCCAGAGGACTCTTCTAGGGAAGCTGGATGTCTCAGTCTGTATTAAAACTGCGCAGTTAGAGTGCTAAAATAGGCCCCTCCCACCATGTACTGGATGTCAGAGGGGCCTTAAGAAAATACTCCTGGGAGTATCTGACTAGCCATGTGGAAACTAGGCCCCAAATAAAGACTTATCTCCCTCAGAGAAAAAACGTCCTATTTATGAAGTCACGAAAACGTTTTGTCACTAAGCAAGATTAATATTAACATGAGTATTACCCTGTTATGTAAGCATGATCCCAGTCGCTGTTAAATCACTGCATCAGGCTTACCTCAAATACACAAGGCTCTGTCAGCATTTTCTAGAACTTATTCCTCTCTCTAGAAATAAAAATACTGAACATACCTCAAAGCAGGTAATCTGCAGGCCGTTCCCCCAACTGAAGTTTTCCCATATTCATCAGTTATGTGTGAGAACAGCAATGGACCTTAGTTACAAACCGCTAAGATCATCAAATCTCCAGGCAGAATTCTTCTTCTAATTTCTGCCTGAGAGAAAAACAGTACAATGCCGGTACTGTTTAAAAATAACAAACTCTTGATTGAAGGTAAAACTACACTAAGTCACCACATATCTCTTGATACTTCCTATCATGTCGAGAGTTGCAAGAGAATGACTGGGGGTGGCAGTTAGGGGAGGAGCTATATAGACAGCTCTGCTGTGGGTGTCCTCTTGCAACTTCCTGTTGGGAAGGAGAATATCCCACAAGTAATGGATGAACCCGTGGACTGGATACACCTTACAAGAGAAAGTATATTATTATAACTGTGTTGGTTATGCAAAATTGGAGAATGAGTAATAACGGGATTATCTACCTTTTTAAACAACAATTCTGGTGTTTACTGTCCCTTTAATGATCATTTCTTTATTTTAAATATAGTCGACTGGATTTCTTTGGGGGCAATAAGCAATCATTTTATAGTTTAGGCCTTTGTTTCACTTAGTAGCATTACTTTCCTATAATACTATGGTACAATAATAATTGGTTTAGTAAATGTAAGTGCAGCCTTAGTGAACTATATAGACCCCTCTGTGATACTCATAAGCTCTGTGTACTGTTGCATAGAAATGTACTGCATAACAGGCAATGGAACACACAGTGACCATGTACATACGGCTTACCCTGTTGAAAAATAATGTCCCATGCCTCCATATGGTCAGTCCAGAGGCGGCTGTCTGACATGCGCAAGATCTGGTGCGGCAAGTACAGCAGGGGAAGGGTTGTTTTTATCATGGTTTCTACAGCTGTAATGAATCTCAGGGACTCCGCATTGGGGTATTCTTCAAGAACACCAAGTCGCTGTCCATATAGCACATAACTGGCAGCTGCAGAAGCGTCAGTAGAAGAAAAGTAATATGATGAGTGGCAAAAATACATGATAGAGTGATATCACAAGTGGGATACAGGAAAACATGACTGATAGGTGACACAAGGACACAGTGATATCACAAGTGGGATACAGGAAAACATGACTGATAGGTGACACAAGGACACAGTGATATCACAAGTGGGATACAGGAAAACATGACTGATAGGTGACACAAGGACACAGTGACATCACAAGTGAGATACAGTAAAACATGACTGATAGGTGACACAAGGACACAGTGACATCACAAGTGAGATACAGGAAAACATGACTGATAGGTGACACAAGGACACAGTGACATCACAAGTGAGATACAGTAAAACATGACTGATAGGTGACACAAGGACACAGTGATATCACACGTGAGATACAGTAAAACATGACTGATAGGTGACACAAGGACACAGTGATATCACAAGTGGGATACAGGAAAACATGACTGATAGGTGACACAAGGACACAGTGACATCACACGTGAGATACAGTAAAACATGACTGATAGGTGACACAAGGACACAGTGACATTACAAGTGAGATACAGTAAAACATGACTGATAGGTGACACAAGGACACAGTGACATCACAGGTGAGATACAGTAAAACATGACTGATAGGTGACACAAGGACACAGTGATATCACACGTGAGATACAGTAAAACATGACTGATAGGTGACACAAGGACACAGTGATATCACACGTGAGATACAGTAAAACATGACTGATAGGTGACACAAGGACACAGTGACATCACAAGTGAGATACAGTAAAACATGACTGATAGGTGACACAAGGACACAGTGACATCACAAGTGAGATACAGTAAAACATGACTGATAGGTGACACAAGGGCACAGTGATATCACACGTGAGATACAGTAAAACATGACTGATAGGTGACACAAGGACACAGTGATATCACAAGTGGGATACAGGAAAACATGACTGATAGGTGACACAAGGACACAGTGATATCACACGTGAGATACAGTAAAACATGACTGATAGGTGACACAAGGACACAGTGATATCACAAGTGAGATACAGTAAAACATGACTGATAGGTGACACAAGGACACAGTGATATCACACGTGAGATACAGTAAAACATGACTGATAGGTGACACAAGAACACAGTGATATCACACGTGAGATACAGTAAAACATGACTGATAGGTGACACAAGGACACAGTGACATCACAAGTGAGATACAGTAAAACATGACTGATAGGTGACACAAGGGCACAGTGACATCACAAGTGAGATACAGTAAAACATGACTGATAGGTGACACAAGGACACAGTGATATCACAAGTGGGATACAGTAAAACATGACTGATAGGTGACACAAGGACACAGTGATATCACAAGTGGGATACAGTAAAACATGACTGATAGGTGACACAAGGACACAGTGATATCACACGTGAGATACAGTAAAACATGACTGATAGGTGACACAAGGACACAGTGACATCACACGTGAGATACAGGAAAACATGACTGATAGGTGACACAAGGACACAGTGATATCACAAGTGGGATACAGGAAAACATGACTGATAGGTGACACAAGGACACAGTGATATCACAAGTGGGTTACAGTAAAACATGACTGATAGGTGACACAAGGACACAGTGACATCACAAGTGAGATACAGTAAAACATGACTGATAGGTGACACAAGGACACAGTGACATCACACGTGAGATACAGTAAAACATGACTGATAGGTGACACAAGGACACAGTGACATCACAAGTGAGATACAGTAAAACATGACTGATAGGTGACACAAGGACACAGTGACATCACATGTGAGATACAGTAAAACATGACTGATAGGTGACACAAGGACACAGTGACATCACACGTGAGATACAGTAAAACATGACTGATAGGTGACACAAGGACACAGTGATATCACACGTGAGATACAGTAAAACATGACTGATAGGTGACACAAGGACACAGTGACATCACAAGTGAGATACAGGAGAACATGACTGATAGGTGACACAAGGACACAGTGACATCACACGTGAGATACAGTAAAACATGACTGATAGGTGACACAAGGACACAGTGATATCACAAGTGGGATACAGTAAAACATGACTGATAGGTGACACAAGGACACAGTGATATCACACGTGAGATACAGTAAAACATTACTGATAGGTGACACAGGGACACAGTGATATCACACGTGAGATACAGTAAAACATGACTGATAGGTGACACAAGGACACAGTGATATCACACGTGAGATACAGTAAAACATTACTGATAGGTGACACAGGGACACAGTGACATCACACGTGAGATACAGTAAAACATGACTGATAGGTGACACAAGGACACAGTGACATCACAAGTGAGATACAGTAAAACATGACTGATAGGTGACACAAGGACACAGTGATATCACACGTGAGATACAGTAAAACATTACTGATAGGTGACACAGGGACACAGTGACATCACAAGTGAGATACAGTAAAACATGACTGATAGGTGACACAAGGACACAGTGATATCACAAGTGAGATACAGTAAAACATGACTGATAGGTGACACAAGGACACAGTGATATCACAAGTGAGATACAGTAAAACATGACTGATAGGTGACACAAGGACACAGTGACATCACAAGTGAGATACAGTAAAACATGACTGATAGGTGACACAAGGACACAGTGATATCACACGTGAGATACAGTAAAACATGACTGATAGGTGACACAAGGACACAGTGATATCACAAGTGAGATACAGTAAAACATGACTGATAGGGGACACAAGGACACAGTGATATCACACGTGAGATACAGTAAAACATGACTGATAGGTGACACAATGACACAGTGACATCACACGTGAGATACAGTAAAACATGACTGATAGGTGACACAAGGACACAGTGATATCACAAGTGGGATACAGTAAAACATGACTGATAGGTAACACAAGGGCACAGTGACATCACACGTGAGATACAGTAAAACATGACTGATAGGTGACACAAGGACACAGTGACATCACACGTGAGATACAGTAAAACATGACTGATAGGTGACACAAGGACACAGTGACATCACAAGTGAGATACAGTAAAACATGACTGATAGGTGACACAAGGACACAGTGACATCACATGTGAGATACAGTAAAACATGACTGATAGGTGACACAAGGACACAGTGATATCACAAGTGAGATACAGTAAAACATGACTGATAGGTGACACAAGGACACAGTGACATCACAAGTGAGATACAGTAAAACATGACTGATAGGTGACACAAGGACACAGTGACATCACAAGTGAGATACAGTAAAACATGACTGATAGGTGACACAAGGACACAGTGACATCACAAGTGAGATAAAGTAAAACATGACTGATAGGTGACACAAGGACACAGTGACATCACAAGTGGGATACAGTTAAACATGACTGATAGGTGACACAGGGACACAGTGACATCACAAGTGAGATACAGTAAAACATGACTGATAGGTGACACAAGGACACAGTGATATCACAAGTGAGATACAGTAAAACATGACTGATAGGTGACACAAGGACACAGTGACATCACAAGTGAGATACAGTAAAACATGACTGATAGGTGACACAAGGACACAGTGACATCACACGTGAGATACAGGAAAACATGACTGATAGGTAACACAAGGACACAGTGACATCACAAGTGAGATACAGTAAAACATGACTGATAGGTGACACAAGGACACAGTGACATCACACGTGAGATACAGTAAAACATGACTGATAGGTGACACAAGGACACAGTGACATCACAAGTGAGATACAGTAAAACATGACTGATAGGTGACACAAGGACACAGTGACATCACAAGTGAGATACAGTAAAACATGACTGATAGGTGACACAAGGACACAGTGACATCACACGTGAGATACAGTAAAACATGACTGATAGGTGACACAAGGACACAGTGATATCACACGTGAGATACAGTAAAACATGACTGATAGGTGACACAAGGACACAGTGACATCACACGTGAGATACAGTAAAACATGACTGATAGGTGACACAAGGACACAGTGACATCACACGTGAGATACAGTAAAACATGACTGATAGGTGACACAAGGACACAGTGATATCACACGTGAGATACAGTAAAACATGACTGATAGGTGACACAAGGACACAGTGATATCACAAGTGAGATACAGTAAAACATGACTGATAGGTGACACAAGGACACAGTGACATCACAAGTGAGATACAGTAAAACATGACTGATAGGTGACACAAGGACACAGTGATATCACACGTGAGATACAGTAAAACATGACTGATAGGTGACACAAGGGACACAGTGACATCACAAGTGAGATACAGTAAAACATGACTGATAGGTGACACAAGGACACAGTGATATCACACGTGAGATACAGTAAAACATGACTGATAGGTGACACAAGGACACAGTGACATCACACGTGAGATACAGTAAAACATGACTGATAGGTGACACAAGGACACAGTGATATCACAAGTGAGATACAGTAAAACATGACTGATAGGTGACACAAGGGACACAGTGACATCACACGTGAGATACAGTAAAACATGACTGATAGGTGACACAAGGACACAGTGACATCACACGTGAGATACAGTAAAACATGACTGATAGGTGACACAAGGACACAGTGACATCACACGTGAGATACAGTAAAACATGACTGATAGGTGACACAAGGACACAGTGACATCACAAGTGAGATACAGTAAAACATGACTGATAGGTGACACAAGGACACAGTGATATCACAAGTGAGATACAGTAAAACATGACTGATAGGTGACACAAGGACACAGTGACATCACAAGTGAGATACAGTAAAACATGACTGATAGGTGACACAAGGACACAGTGACATCACAAGTGAGATACAGTAAAACATGACTGATAGGTGACACAAGGACACAGTGACATCACAAGTGAGATACAGTAAAACATGACTGATAGGTGACACAAGGACACAGTGACATCACAAGTGAGATACAGTAAAACATGACTGATAGGTGACACAAGGGACACAGTGACATCACAAGTGAGATACAGTAAAACATGACTGATAGGTGACACAAGGACACAGTGATATCACAAGTGAGATACAGTAAAACATGACTGATAGGTGACACAAGGACACAGTGACATCACAAGTGAGATACAGTAAAACATGACTGATAGGTGACACAAGGACACAGTGACATCACACGTGAGATACAGGAAAACATGACTGATAGGTAACACAAGGACACAGTGACATCACAAGTGAGATACAGTAAAACATGACTGATAGGTGACACAAGGACACAGTGACATCACACGTGAGATACAGTAAAACATGACTGATAGGTGACACAAGGACACAGTGACATCACAAGTGAGATACAGTAAAACATGACTGATAGGTGACACAAGGACACAGTGACATCACAAGTGAGATACAGTAAAACATGACTGATAGGTGACACAAGGACACAGTGACATCACACGTGAGATACAGTAAAACATGACTGATAGGTGACACAAGGACACAGTGATATCACACGTGAGATACAGTAAAACATGACTGATAGGTGACACAAGGACACAGTGACATCACACGTGAGATACAGTAAAACATGACTGATAGGTGACACAAGGACACAGTGACATCACACGTGAGATACAGTAAAACATGACTGATAGGTGACACAAGGACACAGTGATATCACACGTGAGATACAGTAAAACATGACTGATAGGGGACACAAGGACACAGTGACATCACAAGTGGGATACAGTAAAACATGACTGATAGGTGACACAAGGACACAGTGACATCACACGTGAGATACAGTAAAACATGACTGATAGGTGACACAAGGACACAGTGATATCACACGTGAGATACAGTAAAACATGACTGATAGGTGACACAAGGACACAGTGACATCACAAGTGAGATACAGTAAAACATGACTGATAGGTGACACAAGGACACAGTGATATCACACGTGAGATACAGTAAAACATGACTGATAGGTGACACAAGGACACAGTGACATCACACGTGAGATACAGTAAAACATGACTGATAGGTGACACAAGGACACAGTGACATCACACGTGAGATACAGTAAAACATGACTGATAGGTGACACAAGGACACAGTGACATCACACGTGAGATACAGTAAAACATGACTGATAGGTGACACAAGGACACAGTGACATCACAAGTGAGATACAGTAAAACATGACTGATAGGTGACACAAGGACACAGTGACATCACACGTGAGATACAGTAAAACATGACTGATAGGTGACACAAGGACACAGTGATATCACAAGTGAGATACAGTAAAACATGACTGATAGGTGACACAAGGACACAGTGACATCACACGTGAGATACAGTAAAACATGACTGATAGGTGACACAAGGACACAGTGATATCACACGTGAGATACAGTAAAACATGACTGATAGGTGACACAAGGACACAGTGACATCACAAGTGAGATACAGTAAAACATGACTGATAGGTGACACAAGGACACAGTGACATCACACGTGAGATACAGTAAAACATGACTGATAGGTGACACAAGGACACAGTGACATCACACGTGAGATACAGTAAAACATGACTGATAGGTGACACAAGGACACAGTGACATCACAAGTGAGATACAGTAAAACATGACTGATAGGTGACACAAGGACACAGTGACATCACAAGTGAGATACAGTAAAACATGACTGATAGGTGACACAAGGACACAGTGACATCACACGTGAGATACAGTAAAACATGACTGATAGGTGACACAAGGACACAGTGATATCACAAGTGAGATACAGTAAAACATGACTGATAGGTGACACAAGGACACAGTGACATCACAAGTGAGATACAGTAAAACATGACTGATAGGTGACACAAGGACACAGTGACATCACACGTGAGATACAGTAAAACATGACTGATAGGTGACACAAGGACACAGTGATATCACAAGTGAGATACAGTAAAACATGACTGATAGGTGACACAAGGACACAGTGACATTACAAGTGAGATACAGTAAAACATGACTGATAGGTGACACAAGGACACAGTGATATCACAAGTGAGATACAGTAAAACATGACTGATAGGTGACACAAGGACACAGTGACATCACACGTGAGATACAGTAAAACATGACTGATAGGTGACACAAGGACACAGTGACATCACAAGTGAGATACAGTAAAACATGACTGATAGGTGACACAAGGACACAGTGATATCACAAGTGAGATACAGTAAAACATGACTGATAGGTGACACAAGGACACAGTGATATCACACGTGAGATACAGTAAAACATGACTGATAGGTGACACAAGGACACAGTGACATCACACGTGAGATACAGTAAAACATGACTGATAGGTGACACAAGGACACAGTGATATCACAACGTGAGATACAGTAAAACATGACTGATAGGTGACACAAGGACACAGTGACATCACAAGTGAGATACAGTAAAACATGACTGATAGGTGACACAAGGACACAGTGACATCACACGTGAGATACAGTAAAACATGACTGATAGGTGACACAAGGACACAGTGACATCACACGTGAGATACAGTAAAACATGACTGATAGGTGACACAGGGACACAGTGACATCACACGTGAGATACAGTAAAACATGACTGATAGGTGACACAAGGACACAGTGACATCACACGTGAGATACAGTAAAACATGGACTGATAGGTGACACAAGGACACAGTGACATCACACGTGAGATACAGTAAAACATGACTGATAGGTGACACAAGGACACAGTGACATCACACGTGAGATACAGTAAAACATGACTGATAGGTGACACAAGGACACAGTGACATCACACGTGAGATACAGTAAAACATGACTGATAGGTGACACAAGGACACAGTGATATCACACGTGAGATACAGTAAAACATGACTGATAGGTGACACAAGGACACAGTGACATCACACGTGAGATACAGTAAAACATGACTGATAGGTGACACAAGGACACAGTGACATCACACGTGAGATACAGTAAAACATGACTGATAGGTGACACAAGGACACAGTGATATCACAAGTGAGATACAGTAAAACATGACTGATAGGTGACACAAGGACACAGTGACATCACACGTGAGATACAGTAAAACATGACTGATAGGTGACACAAGGACACAGTGACATCACAAGTGAGATACAGTAAAACATGACTGATAGGTGACACAAGGACACAGTGACTATCACAAGTGAGATACAGTAAAACATGACTGATAGGTGACACAAGGACACAGTGACATCACAAGTGAGATACAGTAAAACATGACTGATAGGTGACACAAGGACACAGTGATATCACACGTGAGATACAGTAAAACATGACTGATAGGTGACACAAGGACACAGTGATATCACACGTGAGATACAGTAAAACATGACTGATAGGTGACACAAGGACACAGTGACATCACAAGTGAGATACAGGAGAACATGACTGATAGGTGACACAAGGACACAGTGATATCACACGTGAGATACAGTAAAACATTACTGATAGGTGACACAAGGACACAGTGACATCACAAGTGAGATACAGTAAAACATGACTGATAGGTGACACAAGGACACAGTGACATCACACGTGAGATACAGTAAAACATGACTGATAGGTGACACAAGGACACAGTGACATCACAAGTGAGATACAGGAAAACATGACTGATAGGTGACACAAGGACACAGTGACATCACACGTGAGATACAGTAAAACATGACTGATAGGTGACACAAGGACACAGTGATATCACACGTGAGATACAGTAAAACATGACTGATAGGTGACACAAGGACACAGTGACATCACACGTGAGATACAGTAAAACATGACTGATAGGTGACACAAGGACACAGTGACATCACACGTGAGATACAGTAAAACATGACTGATAGGTGACACAAGGACACAGTGACATCACACGTGAGATACAGTAAAACATGACTGATAGGTGACACAAGGACACAGTGACATCACACAGTGAGATACAGTAAAACATGACTGATAGGTGACACAAGGACACAGTGACATCACACGTGAGATACAGTAAAACATGACTGATAGGTGACACAAGGACACAGTGACATCACACGTGAGATACAGTAAAACATGACTGATAGGTGACACAAGGACACAGTGACATCACACGTGAGATACAGTAAAACATGACTGATAGGTTGACACAAGGACACAGTGACATCACACTTGAGAGACAGTAAAACATGACTGATAGGTGACACAAGGACACAGTGATATCACAAGTGGGATACAGTAAAACATGACTGATAGGTGACACAAGGACACAGTGACATCACAAGTGAGATACAGTAAAACATGACTGATAGGTGACACAAGGACACAGTGACATCACACGTGAGATACAGTAAAACATGACTGATAGGTGACACAAGGACACAGTGACATCACACGTGAGATACAGTAAAACATGACTGATAGGTGACACAAGGACACAGTGACATCACAAGTGAGATACAGTAAAACATGACTGATAGGTGACACAAGGACACAGTGATATCACAAGTGAGATACAGTAAAACATGACTGATAGGTGACACAAGGACACAGTGATATCACAAGTGAGATACAGTAAAACATGACTGATAGGTGACACAAGGACACAGTGACATCACACGTGAGATACAGTAAAACATGGACTGATAGGTGACACAAGGACACAGTGACATCACAAGTGAGATACAGTAAAACATGACTGATAGGTGACACAAGGACACAGTGATATCACAAGTGAGATACAGTAAAACATGACTGATAGGTGACACAAGGACACAGTGACATCACACGTGAGATACAGTAAAACATGACTGATAGGTGACACAAGGACACAGTGATATCACACGTGAGATACAGTAAAACATGACTGATAGGTGACACAAGGACACAGTGACATCACACGTGAGATACAGTAAAACATGACTGATAGGTGACACAAGGACACAGTGACATCACACGTGAGATACAGTAAAACATGACTGATAGGTGACACAAGGACACAGTGACATCACAAGTGAGATACAGTAAAACATGACTGATAGGTGACACAAGGACACAGTGATATCACACGTGAGATTACAGTAAAACATGACTGATAGGTGACACAAGGACACAGTGACATCACAAGTGAGATACAGTAAAACATGACTGATAGGTGACACAAGGACACAGTGACATCACACGTGAGATACAGTAAAACATGACTGATAGGTGACACAAGGACACAGTGAAATCACACGTGAGATACAGTAAAACATGACTGATAGGTGACACAAGGACACAGTGACATCACACGTGAGATACAGTAAAACATGACTGATAGGTGACACAAGGACACAGTGATATCACAAGTGAGATACAGTAAAACATGACTGATAGGTGACACAAGGACACAGTGACATCACACGTGAGATACAGTAAAACATGACTGATAGGTGACACAAGGACACAGTGATATCACACGTGAGATACAGTAAAACATGACTGATAGGTGACACAAGGACACAGTGATATCACACGTGAGATACAGTAAAACATGACTGATAGGTGACACAAGGACACAGTGACATCACAAGTGAGATACAGTAAAACATGACTGATAGGTGACACAAGGACACAGTGACATCACAAGTGAGATACAGTAAAACATGACTGATAGGTGACACAAGGACACAGTGATATCACAAGTGAGATACAGTAAAACATGACTGATAGGTGACACAAGGACACAGTGACATCACACGTGAGATACAGTAAAACATGACTGATAGGTGACACAAGGACACAGTGACATCACAAGTGTGATACAGTAAAACATGACTGATAGGTGACACAAGGACACAGTGACATCATCACGTGAGATACAGTAAAACATGGACATGATTAGGTGACACAAGGACACAAACTGAAGTGACATCACCACGTGAGATACAGTAAAACATGACCTGATAGGTGACACAAGGGGGACAACAGGTGACCATCAACATTGAGATACAGTAAAACATGACTGATAGGTGACACAAGGACACAGTGGACATCACAAGTGAGATACAGTTTAAAACATGACTGATAGGTGACTCAAGGGACACAGTGACATCAAAAGTGAGATACAAGTATAAACAGTGACTGATAGGTGACACAAGGACATCAGTGACATCACAATAGATGAGATACAGTAAAACATGAACTGATAGGTAGACACAAGGACACAGTGATATCACACGTGAGATACAGTAAAACAAGACTGATAGTGACACAAGGACACAGTGATATCACACGTGAGATACAGTAAAACATGACTGATAGGTGACACAAGGACACAGTGATATCACACGTGAGATACAGTAAAACATGACTGATAGGTGACACAAGGACACAGTGATATCACACGTGAGATACAGTAAAACATGACTGATAGGTGACACAAGGACACAGTGACATCACACGTGAGATACAGTAAAACATGACTGATAGGTGACACAAGGACACAGTGACTATCACACGTGAGATACAGTAAAACATGACTGATAGGTGACACAAGGACACAGTGACATCACAAGTGAGGATACAGTAAAACATGACTGATAGGTGACACAAGGACACAGTGATATCACACGTGAGATACAGTAAAACATGACTGATAGGTGACACAAGGACACAGTGATATCACACGTGAGATACAGTAAAACATGACTGATAGGTGACACAAGGACACAGTGACATCACACGTGAGATACAGTAAAACATGACTGATAGGTGACACAAGGACACAGTGACATCACAAGTGAGATACAGTAAAACATGACTGATAGGTGACACAAGGACACAGTGATATCACACGTGAGATACAGTAAAACATGACTGATAGGTGACACAAAGGACACAGTGGACATCACACGTGAGATACAGGAGAACATGACTGATAGGTGACACAAGGACACAGTGACTATCACACGTGAGATACAGTAAAACATGACTGATAGTTGACACAAGGACACAGTGACATCACAAGTGAGATACAGTAAAACATGACTGATAGGTGACACAAGGACACAGTGACATCACAAGTGAGATACAGTAAAACATGACTGATAGGTGACACAAGGACACAGTGACATCACACGTGAGATACAGGAAAACATGACTGATAGGTGACACAAGGCACAGTGACATCACAAGTGAGATACAGGAGAACATGACTGATAGGTGACACAAGGGACACAGTGACATCACACGTTGAGATACAGTAAAACATGACTGATAGGTGACACAAGGACACAGTGATATCACAGGTGAGATACAGTAAAACATGACTGATAGGGGACACAAGGACACAGTGACATCACACGTGAGATACAGTAAAACATGACTGATAGGTGACACAAGGACACAGTGACATCACACGTGAGATACAGTAAAACATGACTGATAGGTGACACAAGGACACAGTGACATCACACAAGTGAGATACAGTAAAACATGACTGATAGGTGACACAAGGACACAGTGATTCACACGTGAGATACAGTAAAACATGACTGATAGGTGACACAAGGACACAGTGACATCACACGTGAGATACAGTAAAACATGACTGATAGGGGACACAAGGACACAGTGGACATCACACGTGAGATACAGTAAAACATGACTGATAGGTGACACAAGGGACACAGTGACATCACAAGTGGAGATACAGTAAAACATGACTGATAGGTGACACAAGGACACAGTGACATCACACGTGAGGATACAGTAAAACATGACTGATAGGTGACACAAGGACAGAGTGACATCACAAGTGAGATACAGTAAAACATGACTGATAGGTGACACAAGGGACACAGTGACATCACAAGTGAGATACAGTAAAACATGACTGATAGGTGACACAAGGACACAGTGACATCACAAGTGAGATACAGTAAAACATGACTGATAGGTGACACAAGGGACACAGTGATATCACAAGTGTGGATACAGTAAAACATGACTGATAGGTGACACAAGGACACAGTGACTATCACACGTGAGATACAGTAAAACATGACTGATAGGTGACACAAGGACACAGTGACATCACACGTGAGATACAGTAAAACATGACTGATAGGTGACACAAGGACACAGTGATATCACAAGTGAGATACAGTAAAACATGACTGATAGGTGACACAAGGACACAGTGATATCACACGTGAGATACAGTAAAACTGACTGATAGGTGACACAAGGACACAGTGACATCACAAGTGAGATACAGTAAAACATGACTGATAGGTGACACAAGGACACAGTGACTATCACAAGTGAGATACAGTAAAACATGACTGATAGGTGACACAAGGACACAGTGATATCACACGTGAGATACAGTAAAACATGACTGATAGGTGACACAAGGACACAGTGACTATCACAAGTGGGATACAGTAAAACATGACTGATAGGTGACACAAGGACACAGTGATAACACACGTGAGATTCAGTAAAACATGACTGATAGGTGACACAAGGACACAGTGATATCACACGTGAGATACAGTAAAACATGACTGATAGGTGACACAAGGACACAGTGACATCACACGTGAGATACAGTAAAACATGACTGATAGGTGACACAAGGACACAGTGATATCACAAGTGAGATACAGTAAAACATGACTGATAGGTGACACAAGGACACAGTGACATCACACGTGAGATACAGTAAAACATGACTGATAGGTGACACAAGGACACAGTGATATCACACGTGAGATACAGTAAAACATGACTGATAGGTGACACAAGGACACAGTGACATCACAAGTGAGATACAGTAAAACATGACTGATAGGTGACACAAGGACACAGTGACATCACACGTGAGATACAGTAAAACATGACTGATAGGTGACACAAGGACACAGTGACATCACACGTGAGATACAGTAAAACATGACTGATAGGTGACACAAGGACACAGTGATATCACACGTGAGATACAGTAAAACATGACTGATAGGTGACACAAGGACACAGTGACATCACAAGTGAGATACAGTAAAACATGACTGATAGGTGACACAAGGACACAGTGACATCACAAGTGAGATACAGTAAAACATGACTGATAGGTGACACAAGGACACGTGTGATATCACAAGTGAGATACAGTAAAACATGACTGATAGGTGACACAAGGACACAGTGATATCACACGTGAGATACAGTAAAACATGACTGATAGGTGACACAAGGACACAGTGACATCACAAGTGAGATACAGTAAAACATGACTGATAGGTGACACAAGGACACAGTGACTATCACACGTGAGATACAGTAAAACATGACTGATAGGTGACACAAGGACACGAGTGACATCACAAGTGAGATACAGTAAAACACTGACTGATAGGGGACACAAGGACACAGTGATATCACACTGTGAGATACAGTAAAACATGACTGATAGGTGACACAAGGACACAGTGACATCACAAGTGGGATACAGTAAAACAAGACTGATAGGTGACACAAGGGACACAGTGACTATCACACGTGAGATACCAGTAAAACTATGACTGATAGGTGACACAAGGACCCACCCCAGTGACATCACACGTGAGATACAGTAAAACATGACTGATAGGGTGACACAAGGACACAGTGATCATCACAAGAGAGATACAGTAAAACATGACTGATAGGTGACACAAGGACACCAGTGACATCACACGGTGAGATACAGTTAAAACATGACTGACTAGGTGACACAAGGACACCAGTGACTATCACACGTGAGATACAGTAAAACATGACTGATAGGTGACACAAGGACACAGTGATATCCACACTTGAGATACAGTAAAACATGACTGATAGGTGACCACAAGGACACAGTGACATCACAAGTGAGAACTACAGGAGAAACATGACTGATAGGGACACAAGGACACAGTGATATCACACGTGAGATACAGTAAAACATGACTGATAGGTGACACAAGGACACAGTGACATCACAAGTGAGATACAGTTAAAACATGACTGATAGGTGACACAGAGGACACAGTGATATCACACGTGAGATACAGTAAAACATGACTGATAGGTGACACAAGGACACAGTGACTTCACACACGTGAGATACAGTAAAACATGACTGATAGGTGACACAAGGACACAGGTGACATCACACCGTGAGAGACAGTAAAACATGACTGCTAGGTGACACAAGGACACAGTGATGATCACACGGTGGATACAGTAAAACATGACTGATAGGTGACACAAGGACACAGTGAACATCACAAGTGAGATACAGTAAAACATGACTGATAGGTGACACAAGGACACAGTGACATCACACGTGAGATACAGTAAAACATGACTGATAGGTGACACAAGGACACAGTGATATCACACGTGAGATACAGTAAAACATGACTGATAGGGGGACACAAGGACACAGTGACATCACAAGTGGGATACAGTAAAACATGACTGATAGGTGACACAAGGACACAGTGACATCACACGTGAGATACAGTAAAACATGACTGATAGGTGACACAAGGACACAGTGATATCACACGTGAGATACAGTAAAACATGACTGATAGGTGACACAAGGACACAGTGAAATCACACGTGAGATACAGTAAAACATGACTGATAGGTGACACAAGGACACAGTGACATCACACGTGAGATACAGTAAAACATGACTGATAGGTGACACAAGGACACAGTGACATCACACGTGAGATACAGTAAAACATGACTGATAGGTGACACAAGGACACAGTGACATCACAAGTGAGATACAGTAAAACATGACTGATAGGTGACACAAGGACACAGTGACATCACAAGTGGGATACAGTAAAACATGACTGATAGGTGACACAAGGACACAGTGATATCACACGTGGAGATACAGTAAAACAGACTGATAGTTGACACAAGGACACAGTGACTATCACAAGTGAGATACAGTAAAACATGACTGATAGGTGAACACAAGGACACAGTGACATCACACGTGAGATACAGTAAAACATGACTGATAGGTGACACAAGGACACAGTGAAATCACACGTGAGATACAGTAAAACATGACTGATAGGTGACACAAGGACACAGTGATATCACACGTGAGATACAGTAAAACATGACTGATAGGTGACACAAGGACACAGTGATATCACACGTGAGATACAGGAAAAACATGACTGATAGGTGACACAAGGGACACAGTGACATCACAACGTGAGATACAGTAAAACATGACTGATAGGTGACACAAGGACACAGTGACTATCAACGATGAGATACAGTAAAACATGACTGATAGGTGACACAAGGACACAGTGATATCACACGTGAGATACAGTAAAACATGACTGATAGGTGACACAAGGACACAGTGACATCACACGTGAGATACAGTAAAACATGACTGATAGGTGACACAAGGACACAGTGACATCACACGTGAGATACAGTAAAACATGACTGATAGGTGACACAAGGACACAGTGACATCACACGTGAGATACAGTAAAACATGACTGATAGGTGACACAAGGACACAGTGACATCACAAGTGAGATACAGTAAAACATGACTGATAGGTGACACAAGGACACAGTGATATCACACGTGAGATACAGTAAAACATGACTGATAGGTGACACAAGGACACAGTGATATCACACGTGAGATACAGTAAAACATGACTGATAGGTGACACAAGGACACAGTGACATCACACGTGAGATACAGTAAAACATGACTGATAGGTGACACAAGGACACAGTGATATCACACGTGAGATACAGTAAAACATGACTGATAGGTGACACAAGGACACAGTGACATCACAAGTGAGATACAGTAAAACATGACTGATAGGTGACACAAGGACACAGTGACATCACACGTGAGATACAGTAAAACATGACTGATAGGTGACACAAGGACACAGTGACATCACACGTGAGATACAGTAAAACATGACTGATAGGTGACACAAGGACACAGTGACATCACAAGTGAGATACAGTAAAACATGACTGATAGGTGACACAAGGACACAGTGACATCACAAGTGAGATACAGTAAAACATGACTGATAGGTGACACAAGGACACAGTGACATCACACGTGAGATACAGTAAAACATGACTGATAGGTGACACAAGGACACAGTGACATCACACGTGAGATACAGTAAAACATGACTGATAGGTGACACAAGGACACAGTGATATCACACGTGAGATACAGTAAAACATGACTGATAGGTGACACAAGGACACAGTGACATCACACGTGAGATACAGTAAAACATGACTGATAGGTGACACAAGGACACAGTGACATCACACGTGAGATACAGTAAAACATGACTGATAGGTGACACAAGGACACAGTGACATCACAAGTGAGATACAGTAAAACATGACTGATAGGTGACACAAGGACACAGTGACATCACACGTGAGATACAGTAAAACATGACTGATAGGTGACACAAGGACACAGTGACATCACAAGTGAGATACAGTAAAACATGACTGATAGGTGACACAAGGACACAGTGATATCACAAGTGAGATACAGTAAAACATGACTGATAGGTGACACAAGGACACAGTGACTATCACACGTGAGATACAGTAAAACATGACTGATAGGTGACACAAGGACACAGTGACATCACACGTGAGATACAGTAAAACATGACTGATAGGTGACACAAGGACACAGTGACATCACACGTGAGATACAGTAAAACATGACTGATAGGTGACACAAGGACACAGTGACATCACACGTGAGATACAGTAAAACATGACTGATGAGGGTGACACAAGGACACAGTGACATCACAAGTGAGAGTACAGTCAAACACATGACTGATAGGCTGACACAAAGGGACACAAGGGATATCGACACGTTGAGATACAGTAAAACATGACTGATAGGTGGACACAAGGTACACAGTGAATATCACAAGCTGAGATACAGTAAAACATGACTGATAGGGACGAACACAAGGACAACAGTTACATCCTCACTGCGAGATCCAGTAAATACATGCCTGATTAGGTGAACCACAAGTAGACGACAGAGAGTATCACGAAGTGGAGATCCAGTAAAAACATGGACTAGATACGGTGACACAAGGACTACCAGTGACTATCACGAAGTGAGAATACCAGTAAAACGACTGCACCTGATAGGTGACCCAAGGCACAGTTGACTTCACACCGTGGATACACGTCAAAACATGACGATAGGTGACTACAAGGACACAGTGATATCACCACGTGAGCATACAGTAAAAAACATGACTCGGGAGGTCGTCACAAGGACAGTGACATCACCCGTGAGATACAGGAAACAAGACTGATAGGTGACACAAGGACACAGTGATATCACACGTGAGATACAGTAAAACATGACTGATAGGTGACACAAGGACACAGTGACATCACAAGTGAGATACAGTAAAACATGACTGATAGGTGACACAAGGACACAGTGACATCACACGTGAGATACAGTAAAACATGACTGATAGTGACACACAGGGACACAGTGACATCACACGTGAGATACAGTAAAACATGACCTGATAGGTGACACAAGGACACAGTGACATCACAAGTGAGATACAGTAAAACATGACTGATAGGTGACACAAGGACACAGTGACATCACACGTGAGATACAGTAAAACATGACTGATAGGTGACACAAGGACACAGTGACATCACACGTGAGATACAGTAAAACATGACTGATAGGTGACACAAGGACACAGTGACATCACACGTGAGATACAGTAAAACATGACTGATAGGTGACACAAGGACACAGTGACTATCACACGTGAGATACAGTAAAACATGACTGATAGGTGACACAAGGACACAGTGACATCACAAGTGAGCTACAGTAAACATGACTGATAGGTGACCCCAAGGACACAGTGAACATCACACGTGAGATACAGTAAAACATGACTGATAGGTGACACAAGGACACAGTGACTATCACACGTGAGATACAGTAAACACATGAATGATAGGTGACACAAGGACACAGTGACATCACAAGTGAGATACAGTAAACATGACTGATAGGTGACACAAGGACACAGTGAATCACACGTGAGATACAGTAAAACATGACTGATAGGTGACCCCAAGGACACAGTGATATCACACGTGAGATACAGTAAAACATGACTGATAGGTGACACAAGGACACAGTGAGTAAAACATGACTGATAGGTGACAGCAAGGACACAGTGACATCACACGTGAGATACAGTAAAACATGACTGATAGGTGACACAAGGACACAGTGACATCACGTGAGATACAGTAAAACATGACTGATAGGTGACACAAGGAACTAGTGACTCACAAGTGAGATACTGTTAAATTATGATGATAGGGTGACACAAGGAACACAGTGATATCACACGTGGATACCAGTAACACATGACTGATAGTGAACAAGGACCAGTGAATCACAAGTGAGATACAGTTAAAAACATGATGATAGGTGACACAAGGACAACAGTGGAATCACAGTGAGATACAGGAAAACATGATGATAGGTGACACAAGGGAAGAGTGAATCACAAGTTGAGATACAGTAAACATGACTGATAGGTGACACAAGGACACAGTGATATCACAGTGAGATACAGTAAAACATGACTGATAGGCTGACAAAAGGACACAGTGACATCACAAGTGAGATTACAGTAAAACATGACTGATAGGTGACACAAGGACACAGTGACATCACAACGTGAGATACAGTAAAACATGACTGATAGGTGACACAAGGACACAGTGATATCACAAGTGAGATACAGTAAAACATGACTGATAGGTTGACACAAGGACCACAGTGACATCACACGTGAGATACAGTAAAACATGACTGATAGGTGACACAAGGACACAGTGACATCACAAGTGAGATACAGTAAAACATGACTGATAGGTGACACAAGGACACAGTGATATCACACGTGAGATACAGTAAAACATGACTGATAGGTGACACAAGGACACAGTGACATCACACGTGAGATACAGTAAAACATGACTGATAGGTGACACAAGGACACAGTGACATCACAAGTGAGATACAGTAAAACATGACCTGATAGGTGACACAAGGACACAGTGACATACAAGTGAGATACAGTAAAACAAGACTGATAGGTGACACAAGGACACAGTGATATCACACGTGAGATACAGTAAAACATGACTGATAGGTGACACAAGGACACAGTGACTATCACACGTGAGATACAGTAAAACATGACTGATAGGTGACACAAGGACACAGTGACATCACAAGTAGAGATACAGTAAAACATGACTGGATAGGTGACACAAGGACACAGTGATATCACAAGTGAGATACAGTAAAACATGACTGATAGGTGACACAAGGACTCAGTGATATCACACGTGAGATACAGTAAATACATGACTGATAGGTGACACAAGGACACAGTGACATCACACGTGAGATACAGTAAAACATGACTGATAGGTGACACAAGGGACACAGTGACATCACACGTGAGATACAGTAAAACATGACTGATAGGTGACACAAGGACACAGTGATATCACACGTGAGATACAGTAAAAACATGACTGATAGGTGACACAAGGACACAGTGACATCACAGTTGAGATACAGTAAAACATGACTGATAGGTGACACAAGGACACAGTGACATCACACGTGAGATACAGTAAAACATGACTGATAGGTGACACAAGGACACAGTGACATCACACGTGAGATACAGTAAAACATGACTGATAGGTGACACAGCGGACACAGTGACATCACACGTGAGATACAGTAAAACATGACTGATAGGTGACACAAGGACACAGTGACATCACAAGTGAGATACAGTAAAACATGACTAATAGGTGACACAAGGACACAGTGATATCACATGTGAGATACAGTAAAACATGACTGATAGGTGACACAAGGACACAGTGACATCACAAGTGAGATACAGTAAAACATGACTGATAGGTGACACAAGGACACAGTGACATCACAAGTGAGATACAGTAAAACATGACTGATAGGTGACACAAGGACACAGTGACATCACACGTGAGATACAGTAAAACATGACTGATAGGTGACACAAGGACACAGTGACATCACACGTGAGATACAGTAAAACATGACTGATAGGTGACACAAGGACACAGTGACATCACAAGTGAGATACAGTAAAACATGACTGATAGGTGACACAAGGACACAGTGACATCACAAGTGAGATACAGTAAAACATGACTGATAGGTGACACAAGGACACAGTGACATCACAAGTGAGATACAGTAAAACATGACTGATAGGTGACACAAGGACACAGTGACATCACAAGTGAGATACAGTAAAACATGACTGATAGGTGACACAAGGACACAGTGATATCACACATGAGATACAGTAAAACATGACTGATAGGTGACACAAGGACACAGTGATATCACACGTGAGATACAGTAAAACATGACTGATAGGTGACACAAGGACACAGTGATATCACAAGTGAGATACAGTAAAACATGACTGATAGGTGACACAAGGACACAGTGATATCACACGTGAGATACAGTAAAACATGACTGATAGGTGACACAAGGACACAGTGACATCACACGTGAGATACAGGAGAACATGACTGATAGGTGACACAAGGACACAGTGATATCACACGTGAGATACAGTAAAACATGACTGATAGGTGACACAAGGACACAGTGACATCACAAGTGAGATACAGTAAAACATGACTGATAGGTGACACAAGGACACAGTGACATCACAAGTGGGATACAGTAAAACATGACTGATAGGTGACACAAGGACACAGTGATATCACACGTGAGATACAGTAAAACATGACTGATAGGTGACACAAGGACACAGTGATATCACACGTGAGATACAGTAAAACATGACTGATAGGTGACACAAGGACACAGTGACATCACAAGTGAGATACAGTAAAACATGACTGATAGGTGACACAAGGACACAGTGACATCACACGTGAGATACAGTAAAACATGACTGATAGGTGACACAAGGACACAGTGATATCACACGTGAGATACAGTAAAACATGACTGATAGGTGACACAAGGACACAGTGACATCACAAGTGAGATACAGGAGAACATGACTGATAGGTGACACAAGGACACAGTGATATCACACGTGAGATACAGTAAAACATGACTGATAGGTGACACAAGGACACAGTGACATCACAAGTGAGATACAGTAAAACATGACTGATAGGTGACACAAGGACACAGTGACATCACAAGTGAGATACAGTAAAACATGACTGATAGGTGACACAAGGACACAGTGATATCACACGTGAGATACAGGAAAACATGACTGATAGGTGACACAAGGGCACAGTGACATCACAAGTGAGATACAGGAGAACATGACTGATAGGTGACACAAGGACACAGTGACATCACACGTGAGATACAGTAAAACATGACTGATAGGTGACACAAGGACACAGTGATATCACAGGTGAGATACAGTAAAACATGAGTGATAGGGGACACAAGGACACAGTGACATCACACGTGAGATACAGTAAAACATGACTGATAGGTGACACAAGGACACAGTGACATCACACGTGAGATACAGTAAAACATGACTGATAGGTGACACAAGGACACAGTGATATCACAAGTGAGATACAGTAAAACATGACTGATAGGTGACACAAGGACACAGTGATATCACATGTGAGATACAGTAAAACATGACTGATAGGTGACACAAGGACACAGTGACATCACAAGTGAGATACAGGAAAACATGACTGATAGGGGACACAAGGACACAGTGACATCACACGTGAGATACAGTAAAACATGACTGATAGGTGACACAAGGACACAGTGACATCACAAGTGGGATACAGTAAAACATGACTGATAGGTGACACAAGGACACAGTGATATCACACGTGAGATACAGTAAAACATGACTGATAGGTGACACAAGGACACAGTGACATCACACGTGAGATACAGTAAAACATGACTGATAGGTGACACAAGGACACAGTGACATCACAAGTGAGATACAGTAAAACATGACTGATAGGTGACACAAGGGCACAGTGATATCACAAGTGGGATACAGTAAAACATGACTGATAGGTGACACAAGGACACAGTGATATCACACGTGAGATACAGTAAAACATGACTGATAGGTGACACAAGGACACAGTGACATCACAAGTGAGATACAGTAAAACATGACTGATAGGTGACACAAGGACACAGTGACATCACAAGTGAGATACAGTAAAACATGACTGATAGGTGACACAAGGACACAGTGATATCACACGTGAGATACAGTAAAACATGACTGATAGGTGACACAAGGACACAGTGATATCACAAGTGGGATACAGTAAAACATGACTGATAGGTGACACAAGGACACAGTGATAACACACGTGAGATACAGTAAAACATGACTGATAGGTGACACAAGGACACAGTGATATCACACGTGAGATACAGTAAAACATGACTGATAGGTGACACAAGGACACAGTGACATCACAAGTGAGATACAGTAAAACATGACTGATAGGTGACACAAGGACACAGTGATATCACAAGTGGGATACAGTAAAACATGACTGATAGGTGACACAAGGACACAGTGATAACACACGTGAGATACAGTAAAACATGACTGATAGGTGACACAAGGACACAGTGATATCACACGTGAGATACAGTAAAACATGACTGATAGGTGACACAAGGACACAGTGACATCACAAGTGAGATACAGTAAAACATGACTGATAGGTGACACAAGGACACAGTGACATCACACGTGAGATACAGTAAAACATGACTGATAGGTGACACAAGGACACAGTGACATCACAAGTGAGATACAGTAAAACATGACTGATAGGTGACACAAGGACACAGTGATATCACACGTGAGATACAGTAAAACATGACTGATAGGTGACACAAGGACACAGTTACATCACAAGTGAGATACAGTAAAACATGACTGATAGGTGACACAAGGACACAGTGACATCACAAGTGAGATACAGGAAAACATGACTGATAGGTGACACAAGGACAGAGTGACATCACAAGTGAGATACAGTAAAACATGACTGATAGGTGACACAAGGACACAGTGATATCACACGTGAGATACAGTAAAACATGACTGATAGGTGACACAAGGACACAGTGACATCACAAGTGAGATACAGTAAAACATGACTGATAGGTGACACAAGGACACAGTGACATCACACGTGAGATACAGTAAAACATGACTGATAGGTGACACAAGGACACAGTGATATCACACGTGAGATACAGTAAAACATGACTGATAGGTGACACAAGGACACAGTGATATCACACGTGAGATACAGTAAAACATGACTGATAGGTGACACAAGGACACAGTGACATCACAAGTGAGATACAGTAAAACATGACTGATAGGTGACACAAGGACACAGTGATATCACACGTGAGATACAGTAAAACATTACTGATAGGTGACACAAGGATACAGTGACATCACACGTGGGATACAGTAAAACATGACTGATAGGTGACACAAGGACACAGTGACATCACAAGTGAGATACAGTAAAACATGACTGATAGGTGACACAAGGATACAGTGACATCACACGTGAGATACAGTAAAACATGACTGATAGGTGACACAAGGACACAGTGATATCACAAGTGAGATACAGTAAAACATGACTGATAGGTGACACAAGGACACAGTGATATCACACGTGAGATACAGTAAAACATGACTGATAGGTGACACAAGGACACAGTGACATCACAAGTGAGATACAGTAAAACATGACTGATAGGTGACACAAGGACACAGTGACATCACAAGTGAGATACAGGAAAACATGACTGATAGGTGACACAAGGACACAGTGATATCACAAGTGAGATACAGTAAAACATGACTGATAGGTGACACAAGGACACAGTGACATCACACGTGAGATACAGTAAAACATGACTGATAGGTGACACAAGGACACAGTGATATCACACGTGAGATACAGTAAAACATGACTGATAGGTGACACAAGGACACAGTGACATCACAAGTGAGATACAGGAAAACATGACTGATAGGTGACACAAGGACAGAGTGACATCACAAGTGAGATACAGTAAAACATGACTGATAGGTGACACAAGGACACAGTGACATCACACGTGAGATACAGTAAAACATGACTGATAGGTGACACAAGGACACAGTGACATCACACGTGAGATACAGTAAAACATGACTGATAGGTGACACAAGGACACAGTGATATCACAAGTGAGATACAGTAAAACATGACTGATAGGTGACACAAGGACACAGTGATATCACACGTGAGATACAGTAAAACATGACTGATAGGTGACACAAGGACACAGTGATATCACAAGTGAGATACAGTAAAACATGACTGATAGGTGACACAAGGACACAGTGATATCACACGTGAGATACAGTAAAACATGACTGATAGGTGACACAAGGACACAGTGACATCACAAGTGAGATACAGTAAAACATGACTGATAGGTGACACAAGGACACAGTGACATCACAAGTGAGATACAGTAAAACATGACTGATAGGTGACACAAGGGCACAGTGATATCACACGTGAGATACAGTAAAACATGACTGATAGGTGACACAAGGGCACAGTGATATCACACGTGAGATACAGTAAAACATGACTGATAGGTGACACAAGGACACAGTGACATCACAAGTGAGATACAGTAAAACATGACTGATAGGTGACACAAGGACACAGTGATATCACACGTGAGATACAGTAAAACATGACTGATAGGTGACACAAGGACACAGTGACATCACAAGTGAGATACAGTAAAACATGACTGATAGGTGACACAAGGACACAGTGACATCACAAGTGAGATACAGTAAAACATGACTGATAGGTGACACAAGGACACAGTGACATCACAAGTGAGAAACAGTAAAACATGACTGATAGGTGACACAAGGACACAGTGACATCACAAGTGAGATACAGTAAAACATGACTGATAGGTGACACAAGGACACAGTGATATCACAAGTGAGATACAGGAGAACATGACTGATAGGTGACACAAGGACACAGTGATATCACACGTGAGATACAGTAAAACATGACTGATAGGTGACACAAGGACACAGTGACATCACAAGTGGGATACAGTAAAACATGACTGATAGGTGACACAAGGACACAGTGACATCACAAGTGAGATACAGTAAAACATGACTGATAGGTGACACAAGGACACAGTGATATCACACGTGAGATACAGTAAAACATGACTGATAGGTGACACAAGGGCACAGTGATATCACACGTGAGATACAGTAAAACATGACTGATAGGTGACACAAGGACACAGTGACATCACACGTGAGATACAGTAAAACATGACTGATAGGTAACACAAGGACACAGTGACATCACAAGTGGGATACAGTAAAACATGACTGATAGGTGACACAAGGACACAGTGACATCACAAGTGGGATATTATTATTCTTTATTTATAAAGCGCCAACAGATTCCTCAGCGCTCTCCATGGGTACAAAGATAAAAGTACAGTACAATATAAAAGACACCAGACAAAGTTTAACAAACAAATACAGGGGGATTTAAGGGCCCTGTTCCCGTGGGAATTTATAATCTAGATGGGTAGGAGGGTGAGAAACAGAAGGTGGTGACTGCAAAGGTGGGAGTGATGTTAGTGTGGAGTTAGATGAGGACAGCTATTAGGCAAGTGGAATTCATTTGTTTCTGATTTGGAGATTGGCTTCCCTTAACAAAAAGTCCTTTAGGTTGCGTTTAAAGGAGGAAAGGTTAGGGGAAAGTCTGACAGCTCGCGATAGTGCGTTCCAGATGGTTGGTGCCGCACGAGAGAAGTCCTGTAGTCTAGCATGGGAGGAGTTGATGGTAGAAGATGCAAGGAGCAGGTCATTGTTGGATCTTAGTGGGTGGGCTGGAGTATATTTGTTGATGAGTGAGGACAGGTAGGGGGGGTGCATTGGTAAAGGCTTTGTAGGTTAGGGTGAGAATTTTGAATTTAATTCTACTGTGAATGGAAAGCCAGTCAAGAGACTCGCAGAGAGGTGCAGCAAACACAGAGCGTCGGGAGAGGTGGATTAGCCTAGCAGAGGCATTTATGATGAATTGAAGAGGGGAGAGGCTGAAGAGAGATATTACGTAGGTAGGTTTAGGGATTAATAGTTTAATTTAGATTTTTGCAATGTGGGGGGCTGGCGGTTTAGGGGTTAATAGCCTTATTTAGTGGTAGTGATGTGGGAGGCCAGAGGTTTAGGGGTTAATAACTTTTTAGTTGCGGTGATATCAGGGAGCGGCGGAATAGGGGTTAATAGATGTATTACAATGTGGGCGATGTTGGGATGCAGGGGAATAGGGGTTAATAACTTTGGCAGGGCCGGACTAGGACCAAAAAAAGGCCCGGGCATTTTGGGGCATAGAGGCCCACTCCCCTCCTCTCACCACTTCTTATTTAACCGTACTTAAGATAGGGTATCTGAACTGGTGCAGCAAAAACCTAGAATGTATTAAATATTTACACTGACTAGGCCCAGGAAACACTGTTCCATGTAGTATAAAATACTGTTTAAATTGTCTATGCTTTTAGTTTTTATTTTGTGCAAATGTTTTTTGTGTAAAGAGAAATTATTGGTTTACTTTCCTGAGCCTAGTCAGTGTAAATATTTCCTTGTAAATAATGTGTGAATGTTAAAGGGATACTAACCCCACTTTTTTTTTTTTCTTTCATGATTCAGATAGAGCATGCAATTTTAAGCAACTTTCTCATTTACTCCTATTATCAATTTTTCTTTGTTCTCATGTTATCTTGATTTGAAAAAGCAGTAATAAAAGGTTAGGAGCCGGCCCATTTTTTAGTTCAGCACCTTGGTAGAGCTGCTGATTGGTTTGCTACATTTAGCCACAAATCAGCAAGTGCTACCCAGGTGCTGAACAGAAAATGGTCAGGCTCTAAAGCTTACAGTACTGCTTTTTCAAATCAAGATAGCATGAGAACAAAGAAAAATTAATAATAGGAGTAAATTAGAAAGGTGCTTAAAATCTCATGCTCTATCTGAATCATGAAATAAAAAAATTGGGTTTAGTGTCCCTTTAATCACTGCTGTGATTACAAAACTCCTAAAGACATATTCCATAAAAATGATCCGAGTGCCAGTGGTGTTAAAGAAACGTTGGCTATGTGGTGATAGAATATTCTCCTCAAGCAAATGAAGTTGCTGAAACAATAGAGTGAAATAAATGATTCTCTATTCTCTCAAACATATTTCTATGGCAGAGCACCCAGTCCATTAATCTGTTTCCTCATCCTCACTGTAACAACCACTGATTTAAATTTTACACCAATGAGCCAGCCCAGCAATAATATTTTTTTATTTTGATTGAAACAAACAGCTCACCTGCTGAATAATTATTTTGTGCTGCGCCTACATCGTCACCACTCACAAGTCCGGTCCGTGTCTGTCTCAAACTGAGCCTGCAGTGCCAGACCAGTGGTTGCTTTCCGAATCCCGCCCACCTTGACCCCACCAGCACCCCAGCAGAGGAGATTGTGACTATGCAGCAAAGGCATGTGACATGGTGGCACGGCCGTTTCTAGGCAATTTGGCGCTCAGGGCAAAATTCGAAAATTTGCGCCCCCCCCCCTCCCAACAAATTCTAAACTCTACAAACTGAACAAAAACGCACAAAAAAAACAAATAGCAATAGTTTAATTTTCAGACTCTATTAAAGGGACAGTCTAGTCAAAATTACACTTTCATGATTCAGATAGAGCAGCAACTCTCTAATTTACTCCTAATATCAATTTATCTTCGTTCTCTTGGTATCTTTAATTGAAAAAGCAACAATGTAAGCCCATTTAAGCCCATTGTTGGTTCACCACCTGGGTAGCACTTTCTGATTTGTGTCTAAATGTAGCCACCAGTCAGCAAGCTCTACCCAGGTGATGAACCAACAATGGGCTGGCTCCTAAGCTTAAATTGAAATAAAGATACCAAGAGAACAAAGAAAAATTGATAATAGAAGTAAATTATAAAGGTGCTTAAAATTGCATGCTCTATCTAAATCATGAAAGTTTAATTTTGACTAGACATTTCCATTAAGCACAGCAACATCCTCATCATTCAGCCTAGGACAGGTGGAACCATTTTTAGAGCTCCAAGAAAAGACGCCCTACTGAATGGAATTACTTTTTGGTAGGAGTAATCAATGGCAACCAATTTTGCACACCATAAAGGAGGGACTATAGAGGTCTATATACTATTGAAAGTAGAAGGTACCATAAAGAAAATCATATATACATGCCTATTGTGTGTGCGCATGTATGTATGTATGTGTGTGTATATATATATATATATATATATAAAACATATATTATAACACACACACACACACATATATATATCAATGTAAATATTTGCATAGGAAATTAGTACATCTAGCCAAGTATCCCCGCTTGCTTTTCCCCAGAAATTCTTAATATACAATGTTTCCAAAGCACAAGAGAATTGTGGGTAGGATATGCAAATTAGATATGCAAATTCTCAGTTTTTTTGCTTCAAAAATACTGTTTTGACACAGCGATCCTTTTAAACAGGATTATGACAGCAAACCAGAAATCACTCACTAGACAGCCTGTTTCGTTCTTTTTGGAACTCATCAGTAGGAGATAGATTTCTGGTTGCTGTATTGGAAAAGCTATTTTCATGGTTAAACCAAAATTCATTAAAAATTATGGGGGGAGATGGTTTAAATTCTTTTTGAATATCTGATAGGTAATGCCGAATCTGCAAATATGCAAAAAAATCTTTACTGTGTATTCCATATTTGGAACAGATAGAATTAAATGCATCGATCATGCCATCTGGTAACAAAAGTTGCTTCACATATTTTAAACCCTTTTCCTCCCATCCCTGGAAAACTCGAGAATCATAACCTGGTTGAAACTCAGGATTTCCCTGGATTGTTAAGAATTCTGTTGCATGGGGATTAATCTGAATTTCAACACAAAATTTCTGCCATGCATAGATAATATTCTTAAATGTCATTAAATTGTTAACATTACAGGGTAATCTCCTGATTGGACAATGCAGCAACGCATTTAAGGTAAATGGGGCAGTAATGTTAGACTCACACCGGTATAGAGTAAGATATTCTTTTTGAGTAATCCAATCGACAGCAAATTTAACTAAGGAAACCCAATTATAGAATTTAATATTGGGAAATGATAACCCTGCTGCCATCTTATCACTCATTAACCTAGTTAAAGCGATCCGTGGTTTCCCCCCTTTCCAAATAAATTTAGTACACATGTTATTGAATTTCAGAATATCCCTATTTTTGAGCATTACAGGGACATTTTGCAAAAAATATAGCATTTTAGGGAATAATATTGTTTTTATTAACATAATACGTGGTATTAATGATATCGGGAGGTTAATCCAACTATCCAATTGTTTCTGCATTTCCCTTAGACATACTGAAATATTCATATCGTACCATTCCAATGAATTGTTAGTCAAAACTATACCTAGATAAGTTATATGTTTCGTTTCCTTAAAGGGATGTTTCGTAAAACTTTTTGTTGGTTTCGTTAACCATAGTAGTTCCGATTTATTAAAGTTTATTCTATATCCCGAAACTGCACCAAAAAGTTGCATGATCGATATGAGCTTCGGCAAATTAACTTCAAGATTATTTAAGAAAACTAGCAGATCATCTGCATACAATGAAAGAATAAATTTATAGTCCCCGATACTAATGCCATCTAACTGCTCACGTAATAGTATAGCCAATGGTTCAAGTGAGATATTAAATAGCAGAGGGGACAGCGGACAGCCTTGCCTGGTGCCTCTATGTAAAGGAATAAGATCTGTGAGCGTGTTATTTATAACAAGGGCAGAGACTGGATTACTATATAATAATTGAATAAAGTTAATAAAATGCCCTCTGAACCCAAATTTGTCTATTGTCATGAACAGGTGGCCCCAACTTATATAATCAAATGCTTTTTCTGCATCTAGGGATAGAATCGCTGTATCTGCCCCTTTCCCGCTTGTCTTCAGTGAGTTATTCCAAAGGTAGTCTAAAATGATCATAGTCTTCCTTAAGTTCTTAATTGGACTTCTCCCCTGCATAAAACCTACTTGGTTTTCATGTATAATACTTTTAATTACCGGTTGTAATCTGCTAGCTATTATTGATGTTAATAATTTATAATCTGCATTTAGCAGCGAAATAGGTCTATAAGACTCGACTAATTTTTTTTTGGATTAACACAACGTTAGATGCAGTAAAATATCTAGAACATTGTATTTGTGAACTAAAATATTTATTAAACAAACAGCACAATGTTGGGGTCACTTCCTCCTGTAGAATTCTATAGAACTCTGTAGGGAGACAATCCGGTCCAGGGGCCTTGTTGAGTTTAGCCTGCTTAATAGCCAAAATAATTTCTTGATCTGTAATTGGTGAGTTCAAGTACTGCAGGTCTTCCTGTGAAATTCTGGGTAGAGTTAGCCTGGACCAGAACATCTCCCCATCTGTATGACTAAGGGGCTCCGCATTATAAACTCCCTGAAAGTAATTATAGAAGATTTTTTTAATCTCTTCTGTTTGAGTAAATCTATTCCCATTTTGCCTGATAGCAGTAATCAAATTACTATCTTTTGGTTTAGCAATTCTAGCCAAGTATTTGGCAGCCCTTCCAGTGAACCCCCTGTAGAGGGCTTTTTGTTTTAGTCCCTCTTGTATACATTTTTGTTTTAAAAAAATATCCCACTGTGTTTTGGCATGGATGTACCTATTCCAGTTATCATTTGATCTAGAAGCAATATAGGCATTATACATATTTCTTACTGTGTTTGAAAATTGTAATTCTTTTTGTTTAATTTTTTTTTTAACCTGCACATGTACGCCTTAATTTGTCCCCGAAGTACAGCCTTTGCGGCTTCCCAATATGTTTCTGTTTTCTCTTGGTATTGCTCATTAAAAGTTTGATATTCTGTCCATTTAATTTTTAAGAAATTTTGAAATTGGCTATTCATTACTAGATATTTAGGGAAGAATAAGGTGTTATTGTTCCCTTTTTTAAATACCTCGGGGCCAAATTCTAGTGAGATAATTGCGTGATCTGACAGCACAATGTCTTTAATGTCAGTCTTACAGTCAATCCCCATTAGGGCCTCTGTTACAAGAAATAAATCTATCCTAGATAAGCTGTGATGACTTGGTGACATACATGTGTATACCTTGGCATCAGGGTGTTGGACCCTCCAGATATCTCTCACCCCCAATTGACTACATATTTTTTGGAATATCCGAGTCTTCTTATCTCTCCTATATACCTCCTTCCTCCCAGTCCTATCCATATTGGGGAGAGGTGTGAGATTGAAATCCCCTACTATTATTAGATTTTTCCCTGAGTGCTCACGTAATTTATCTATGAAACCGTTCCAGAATTGCATATCTAGTGTATTAGGCCCATATACATTACAAATAATAAACAAAGTAGAATTAATTCTTATTTTAAGTATTTGAAATCTACCTCCAGTGTCCTCGTCCAAGCCTATCAACTCGTAGGATAGATGTTTCTTGACTAGAATTGCCAAACCTTTCTTCCTATTGTCCCCGGCTATTGCAATAACATCTCCCACCCACTTCACTTTTAATTTCATTATTTCTGAATCTTTCAGATGTATTTCCTGCAACATTGCAAGATCAGGTTTATATTGGCCTAGTTGTTTGATAATAGCTTTCCTCTTTACTGGAGAGGTTATTCCCCCTACATTCCAAGAAAGAAGATTCAGGGAATTTACATCAAAACCTTTTCTGGCAGTTATAGCACTGCAGGGGGGAACTCGGATATCTCAGACACAAGGCAGAGGGAGGTAGTGGGGGGGGGGGGGGGGGATAAAAAGGAGCAGGGAGGGGAGAGAGGAGAAAAAAAAAAAAAAAAAAAAATTGGTCCCTAGGTCCTCTAATGGCTGGCATTAAAATATATCAGACAGGAAGACCTTCAATAGCAACCTTCTATAATATTCTAAATACTCATAGTAACTTAAAACAAATCACATACATACAGCTGACATGGCTAAAATACTTTCCAAGTATAACTATAGCAGATATACAGGGAAGTATCAGAGCAATCCATGAATCTTGGGTCCCCACAGCATGGCGTGAATCACATATAAAAATATTATATAATGTTTATATTACTCCCAGTAAAAGGTCGACCTGGTCGGGGAATATTTACTGCTGTTCACGATGTAACAAAGAGAAGGTAGATATACTGCATTGTCTATGGTTATGTCCTAAGATTCTTCAATTCTGGAGTAAAATAATTTATTGGATCAATGGGATACTTAACATTAGAATAAATATAGGACCCCAAGATATTGTGCTCCTACTAAGATATGCAGCAGGAGGCAAGGAATATAAACTTGTCAATACTTTAATAATACTTGCTCGGAATCTTATACTTAAAACATGGAAAGCGGTAGATTCCCCAAATTTTTTAGAATTTAAGAAAGCAGTTATTATGCAACTTACAATTGAACAGTACAATATACAGAATTTAAATGTGGAACAGGTACAGACTTTCTTCTTAAAATGGGAGGGAGTTATTAAATCCCTCCCCAGTAATATTCAAACTCAAGTGGTTAAACCAGTTAGCACATCTATCTTTGTTCTCCAAAATATCCTCACAGGTTGCTTTCCCAGATGCTGGGCAAATGATTCCGCGGGCACTACTGGCTAGGGGGGGGGGGGCTGGGGAGGGGCAGGGAGTGGGGACTGGGTTTTTTTTTTTTTTTTTTCTTCCTCCCTCTCCTCTCTTTCTTTTCTGTTGTTATCTTGTTTTTGTGTGAGTGTGTTTGGTCGTATGTTTGTGATATGAGATATGGATGACATGATCGTTGGCAGCATATCTACTCCTAGTTACTTGTCATTTTTCTTTTCTAAACAATTGTAATGATTCATGTACTAAAATATTATATGAATCCCAGCACAGCTGTTGATGGCTGCAGGAATCATTAAAAGATGAGAAGAGAGAGAAGGAAGGGATCTTTTAGGAGATTCGGATAGACCGTGAAATTGTTAAAGATATTATGTTTCTTTCTTTCTTTTGTTCAGGCATCAAAGATAGACAAGATATGTTAGCATTTAGAATATATTCAAGGATGTAATATTCAAGTTTAAGTCGACTGTTATTTTTGTGAAATATTAAGGAATGACTGATATGTTAGACGTCAGATATATGTTTATTTGGTAATTTCTAGGTAAATTTGAAACAGTCGTTTTATTTGATTGTCTGTATGATTTGAATTACTTTTTCTGGAAAATCAATAAAAATATATTTAAAAAAAAAAAAAATTATGGGGGGAGATAAAAAACTGAAATTAAAATCCTCCATGTCTCAAATTTAAATCAATGTAAATATTTGCATAGGAAATTAGTACATCTAGGCAAGTATCCCCGCTTGCTTTTCCCCAGAAATTCTTCATATACAATGTTTCCAATGCTGTCATAATCCTGTTTAAAAGGATCGCTGTGTCAAAACAGTATTTTTGAGGCAAAAAAAATGAGAATTTACTTAAGAATTTCTGGGGAAAAACAAGCAGGGATACTTGCCTAGATGTACTAATTTCCTATGCAAATATTTACATTGATTTAACTTTGAGACATGGAGGATTTTAATTTCAGTTTTTTATCTCCCCCCATAATTTTAATGAATTTTGGTTTAACCATGAAAATAGCTTTTCCAATGCAGCAATCAGAAATCTATCTCCTACTGATGAGTTCCAAAAAGAACGAAACAGGCTTGTCTAGTGAGTGATTTCTGGTTTGCTGTCACAATCCTGTTTAAAAGGATCGCTGTGTCAAAACAGTATTTTTGACGCAAAAAAACGGAGAATTTGTATATCTAATTTGCATATCTTACCCACAATTCTCTTGTGCATTGGAAACATTGTATATTAAGAATTTCTGGGGGAAAGCAAGTGGGGATACTTGCCTAGATGTACTAATTTCCTATGCAAATATTTACATTGATTTAATTTTGAGACATGGAGGAATTTAATTTCAGTTTTTTATCTCCCCCCATCATTTTAATGAATTTTGGTTTAACCATGAAAATAGTTTTTCCAATGCAGCAACCAGAAATCTATCTCCTACTGATGAGTTCCAAAAAGAAAGAAACAGGCTTGCCTAGTGAGTGATTTCTGGTTTGCTGTCATAATCCTGTTTAAAAGGATCGCTGTGTCAAAGAGTATTTTTGAAGTAAAAAAATTGAGAATTTGCATATCTAATTTGCATATCCTACCCACAATTCTCTTGTGCATGGTAAACATTGTATATTAAGAATTTCTGCGGAAAAGCAAGCGGGGATACTTGCCTAGATGTACTAATTTCCTATGCAAATATTTACATTGATTTAATTTTGAGATATGGAGAATTTTAATTTCAGTTTTTTATCTCCCCCCATAATTTTAATGAATTTTGGTTTAACCAGGAAAATAGCTTTTCCAATGAAGCAACCAGAAATCTATCTCCTACTGATGAGTTCCAAAAAGAACGAAACAGGCTTGTCTAGTGAGTGATTTCTGGTTTGCTGTCATAATCCTGTTTAAAAGGATCACTGTGTCAAAACAGTATTTTTGAAGCAAAAAAACTGAGAATTTGCATATCTAATTTGCATATCCTACCCACAATTCTCTTGTGCATTGGAAACATTGTATATTAAGAATTTCTGGGGGAAAGCAAGCAGGGATACTTGCCTAGATGTACTAATTTCCTATGCAAATATTTACATTGATTTAATTTTGAGACATGGAGGATTTTAATTTCAGTTTTTTATCTCCCCCCATAATTTTAATGGATTTTGGTTTAACCATGAAAATAGATTTTCCAATGCAGCAACCAGAAATCTATCTCCTACTGATGAGTTCCAACAAGAACGAAATAGGCTTGTCTAGTGAGTGATTTCTGGTTTGCTGTCATAATCCTGTTTAAAAGGATCGCTGTGTCAAAACAGTATTTTTGAAGCAAAAAAAAAACGGATAATTTGCATATCCTACCCACAATTCTCTTGTGCATTGGAAACTTTGTATATTAAGAATTTCTGGGGAAAAGAATGTGGGGATACTTGCCTAGATGTACTAATTTCCTATGCAAATATTTACATTGATTTAATTTTGAGACATGGAGGATTTTAATTTCAGTTTTTTATCTCCCCCCATAATTTTAATGAATTTTGGTTTAACCATGAAAATAGCTTTTCCAATGCAGCAACCAGAAATCTATCTCCTACTGATGAGTTCCAAAAAGAATGAAACCGGCTTGTCTAGTGAGTGATTTCTGGTTTGCTGTCATAATCCTCTTTAAAAGGATTGCTGTGTCAAAACAGTATTTTTGAAGCAAAAAACCTGAGAATTTGCATACTCTACCCACAATTCTCTTGTGCATTGGAAACATTGTATATTAAGAATTTCTGGGGGAAAGCAAGCGGGGATACTTGCCTAGATGTACTAATTTCCTATGCAAATATTTACATTGATTTAATTTTGAGACATGGAGGATTTTAATTTCATTTTTTTATCTCCCCCCATAATTTTAATGAATTTTGGTTTAACCATGAAAATAGTTTATCCAATGCAGCAACCAGAAATCTATCTCCTACTGATGAGTTCCAAAAAGAACGAAACAGGCTTGTCTAGAGAGTGATTTCTGGTTTGCTGTCATAATCCTGTTTAAAAGGATCGCTGTGTCAAAACAGTATTTTTGAAGCAAAAAAAACCCCTGATAATTTGCATATCTAATTTGCATATCCTACCCACAATTCTCTTTTGCATTGGAAACTTTGTATATTAAGAATTTCTGGGGAAAAGCAAGCGGGGATACTTGCCTAGATGTACTAATTTCCTATGCAAATATTTACATTGATTTAATTTTGAGACATGGAGGATTTTAATTTCAGTTTTTTATCTCCCCCCATAATTTTAATGAATTTTGGTTTAACCATGAAAATAGCTTTTCCAATGCAGCAACCAGAAATCTATCTCCTACTGATGATTTCCAAAAAGAACGAAACCGGCTTGTCTAGTGAGTGATTTCTGGTTTGCTGTCATAATCCTCTTTAAAAGGATTGCTGTGTCAAAACAGTATTTTTGAAGCAAAAAACCTGAGAATTTGCATATCTAATTTGCATACTCTACCCACAATTCTCTTGAGCATTGGAAACATTGTATATTAAGAATTTCTGGGGAAAAGCAAGCGGGGATACTCGCCTAGATGTACTAATTTCCTATGCAAATATTTACATTGATTTAATTTTGAGACATGGAGGATTTTAATTTCAGTTTTTTATCTCCCCCCATAATTTTAATGAATTTTGGTTTAACCATGAAAATAGCTTTTCCAATGCAGCAACCAGAAATCTATCTCCTACTGATGAGTTCCAAAAAGAACGAAACAGGCTTGTCTAGTGAGTGATTTCTGGTTTGCTGTCATAATCCTGTTTAAAAGGATCGCTGTGTCAAAACAGTATTTTTGAAGCAAAAAAACTGAGAATTTGCATATCCTACCCACAATTCTCTTGTGCATTGGAAACATTGTATATTAAGAATTTCTGGGGAAAAGAAAGCGGGGATACTTGCCTAGATGTACTAATTTCCTATGCAAATATTTACATTGATTTAATTTTGAGACATGGATGATTTTAATTTCATTTTTTTATCTCCCCCCATAATTTTAATGAATTTTGGTTTAACCATGAAAATAGCTTATCCAATGCAGCAACCAGAAATCTATCTCCTACTGATGAGTTCCAAAAAGAACGAAACAGGCTTGTCTAGTGAGTGATTTCTGGTTTGCTGTCATAATCCTGTTTAAAAGGATCGCTGTGTCAAAACAGTATTTTTGAAGCAAAAAAACTGAGAATTTGCATATCTAATTTGCATATCCTACCCACAATTCTCTTGTGCATTGGAAAGATTGTATATTAAGAATTTCTGGGGAAAAGCAAGCGGGGATACTTGCCTAGATGTACTAATTTCCTATGCAAATATTTACATTGATTTAATTTTCAGACATGGAGGATTTTAATTTCAGTTTTTTTATCTCCCCCCCATAATTTTAATGAATTTTTATATATATATATATATATATATATATATATATATAATTATAACACATGTATATATATATATATATATCTATATCCATCCCGCACACATATATATATATATATAACATGCCATGCACACACACACATATATATATATATATATATAATATATTTTTTATAATTTATTTATTTTACACATCTTAGTTTATTTCATCTGTTATTTTAAACTTGATAAGGAAGCAACCTTCAATAATTAGGAATGTGAAACACATACTAGTGCAGACATCATTGCTAAGGGCTGTAAATCAATAATACCAGCCCATCCACATAACCTCCTCACCTCTACAGAGCTCTTAGGAAAACATAACATTTGGAGCACAATTTAACCCCATGTCTGCCAAAAAGGGCTACAGTATACTACATTGGAATACACTGCAGCCTTTTTGTTGCAGACAAGGGGTTAGACTGTGTGATCTGATTCTGGATGTTATATTTTAGCAGTTTTTTTCCCTCAAAGCTTAAGTTGAATGACAAACAAAGTTGCAGCCAAATGCCAATAGAAGCTTGCAAAGTGTGTGTTGTCTGAGACAACACACACTTTGCAAGCTTCTATTGGCATTTGGCTGTCTGTAAACACTGCAGCAAACCCTGCAGCATCATAGTTAATGTGATCGCAAATCACAAACCACGACCCACACATTTATTACGGCAGCTCGCTCTCACTGTTGACCTCAGTTTCGGCAGTATATCAGATGTATCATGTGCGAGACGGAGTTATAGAATTGTGAGCACTTTTACATGCTCCAATGCACTCACCCACAGTCGACAGTCCCACTCTTAGGCAAACAGAAACACATACCCTTTGAGGCTGCTGGGTTTTTTAAGTCAGAGTGAGAAAGCCTGCTGTGAGATAGTACAGACCCCTAGAAATGGTCCTTACTGGCACCGTGGCACGTGTAATCTATTCCCCACCAAACCCCATAGTCGGCTGCAGTCTGCAGAGCCAGAGTAAAACTGGGCCACTGAACTAGAAACAAAAAGGCCCTCTCTGCTCACCTGGCCTCCAGGCTCCCACTGACTGTCCACCACCTGCTAAATGATCCTGTCATGGCTGCTGCTGGGCCAGACCGGCATCATCTCACTCTCATAATCTCCCGACTCCCTCCAAGTACTCTCCCGACAGGTCTGACACAGCCTCTGTGACTCACTGAGTGTCACGTGGACACGGCGTGCACGGCATCAGTGTAGTGCAGCCGCGTGTTCCGGTCTGCTGGATGTTGTCTCTCAGTGATGCCACAACTGCAACAATGTAGCATAAAACACAGCACTCACTGCACAGCCAGGAACAGGTTCACCAAACCCAGCATCAGTACGAAGAAAACAGAGATGTTCCAGCTGGTGCAAAAAAAAGACCTTTTATTGTGCAAACAGGGATAAGATAAAGCAACATTTCAGGCCCACAATTAGCCCTTTCTCAAGCTTGAGAAAGGGCTAATTGTGGGCCTGAAACGTTGCTTTATCTTATCCCTGTTTGCACAATAAAAGGTCTATTTTTTTTGCACCAGCTGGAACATCTCTGTTTACTCAGTGATGCCAGCCAGTTGCGGATCTTATATGATCATCTCTGAGAGTGTGTGCGGCCGTGCGGCCAACGGTGGCCAATATTAAATAGGGAATGAATTTGTCAATGGGCTGGCTAAGGCAGCGGCGCCAGCTTGCTATGGAAAATCAAGTTTCACTGTTACAAAAAAATACATAATTAAAAAATAAAATTTAATTTTTTATAAAAAAAAAATATATTATTCAATGCGGTAATGGGCGGGGCCAAAATACCGCGCAGCCCACCAGGCAAATGCCCGGTATGCCCGACGCTCAGTCCGGGCCTGAACTTTAGTATAGTGGCAGCGATATCTGGAGCATCAGATTAGGGGTTAATAGCTTTATTTAGGTGGCGGCAATATCGGGGACGGCAGATAAGGGGTTAATAACATTATGTTGGTAGCGGCAGCAATGTCGGTGGGGTTTAAATGTTATTTGTTTTTTCCCCATAGATATCAATGGGGCTGCGTTACAGAGCTTTTCTTTCCTCGATCGCAGGTGTTAGGTTTTTTCAGACACCTTCTCCCCATTGATGTGCACGAGCACGTCAAAGCAGCGCTTGTATTTTGTACGGTATGGAGTTTAAAAGCACCATATCACACGCACAAGCCGGGTTTTGAGAAAGTTGTAATGGCTGCACTATAGGGGGTTAAATAACGCAACTTTTCTTGCGTCCGTTAATTTCCCTATAGCACGCATAACTCATAATCTAGCCTTTTAGAATCAGTAGTGCAGAGAACTTAACCAGAGTCATACAGAAACAGCTGAAACTGGCGAGTGAGCACAGGAGAAGTGCTCAAATAAGGTGAGTACCTGATTTAGCTGGAACAGTTGTTTTGCAGTGAGATTATACCTGATTTAGCTGTATACGCTTTGTACCTTCACTTGATCTAGTTGAGGAAGCAGAGAGAGAGAGAGGCTCCAGCAATGATGCTTCGGGTATAGGATCTCATTAGGTAGTGAGTACTGCAGCTATGTTAGCATGCATTTAGCGTACCGGAAGTGGGGAGATGCGGCTGAAGTCTGAGCTGAAGATAGCCAGAATGAGGCTCCAGTGAATAGCCGTTCCGTGGCAGAATCACAAAGAGGAGGTTAGTTTTGATGAGCTGACACTGTGATAGAATTTGTTAGGAGGAGGAGGATGAGAGAATCCGAGTCATCAGGTCTCAGAGAGATGGTGGCAGTAAAACTTTCCCACGAAGAGACAATACTTGAATACTGACAAGAGTACAAGAGTATAAGATTTACTGGTATAGGGGAAGACAGCAATGAATAAGGTAAATGGGCTAGATAATGGTAGCAGGTAGTCCAAACAGATTGAGAGGTAACTTGCTAATAATCAAGCAAGAAGAGAATGGTTGAGACAGGTGATATAGTCAGGATAATTCAGGGAGGAGTTATACTTAAAAGGTATAGGATATGACACTTTTTCAACAAAACACTTACCAGCCAAAGTAATATCCCAACACAAAACTGCAATCTTCCAACTCCGCCCCCAACCACCCCCTACACCACTCTGCACCTTCCCCCCCAACAACTGAGGATGAAGTGAGTTCCCTATTGTCTTCCTCACTACCTGCCCACTTGACCCTATCCCTTCACATCTAATACCTTCTCTGCCTTCTACTCTCACTCTAGCTCTTACTCACATATTCAACCTATCCCTTACTACTGGTTCATTCCCATCTTCCTTCAAACATGCAAAGGTCACCCCATCCTCAAAAAACCCTCCCTCAACCCCAATTCTCCTGCAAACTACCGCCACATATCACTGCTTCCGCTCGCTTCAAAAGTCCTGGAAAAACTAGTTTTTGATCGCCCAACCCACTTCTTGTCCTCCAGCTCATTGCTTGACCCCTTGCAATTTAGCTTCTGTCCCCAACACTCAACTGAGACTGCCCTCACCAAGGTTACTAACAATCTTCTTTCTGCTAAAAACAATGGCTACTACTACTCAATACTTATCTTGCTTGACCTGTCTGCTGCCTTTGACACTGTTGATCATCCCCTTCTCCTATGGACTCTCAGCTCCCTTGGGCTCTCTGACACTGCCCTCTCCTGGATCCATGCTTATCTCTCTAATAGATCCTTTTCTGTCTCCTTTGCTGGTGACTCCTCCTCTCCATTGCCTCAGTCTGTTGGAGTACCTCAAGGCTCTTTTCTGGGTTCTCTATTCTTCTCTATTTATACTTCCATACTGGATAAACTTATCAGTAGCTATGGCTTTGATAACCTCTATGATGCTGATACTCAGATCTATCTATCCACCCCTGCACACTCTCCTTCTGTCCTTTCTCACATCAGTGTCTTCTTATCTGGCAATTCTTCTTGGATGGCCTTTTACCACCTAAAAATCAACATGTCCAACACTGAGCTCCTTCTAATCCCCCCCTTTAATTCTACCCCGGTTTCTAACTTTTCAACCACTGTTGGTGACACCCCTATCTCCCCAAGTCCGCTGCCTAGGAGTTACACTTGACTCCAATCTGTCCTTCATACCCCACATCCAATTGCTCTCTTCATCCTGTCGCAACCACCTATGCAATATCTCCAAAATTAGTCTGTTTCTGAGTGCTAAAACTACTAAACAGCTAATCCACTCCCTGGTAATTTCCCGACTTGACTACTGTAATAACCTACTAACTGGCCTCCCCCCTATTCAATCCATCCTAAATGCCTCTGCTAGGCTAATCCACCTCTCCCGACACTGTGTGTCTGCTGCACCTCTCTGCGAGTCCCTTGACTGGCTCCCCATTCACAGCAGAATTACATTCAAAATTCTCACCCTGACCTACAAAGCCCTCACCAACGCAGCCCCCCCCCTACCTGTCCTCACTCATCAACAACTATACTCCAGCCCACCAACTAAGATCCAACAATGACCTGCTCCTTGCATCTTCTACCATCACCTCCTCCTATATTAGACTACATGACTTCTCTTGTGTGGCACCAACCATCTGGAATGCACTTCCTTGAGCTGTCAGTGTTTCCCCTAACCTTTCCTCCTTTAAACGCAACCTAAAGGCCTTCTTGTTCAGGGAAGCCTATCTCCAAATCAGTAACAAATGAATTCCACTTTCCTAATAGTTGTCCTCATCTAACTCCTCTCTAACATCATTCTCACCTTTGCAGTCCCTACTTTTATCTTTGTACCCATGGAGAGCGCTGAGGAATCTGTTGGCGCTTTATAAATAAACAATAATAATAATAATATACTAATTTGCTTCAGTTAACTCTTGCTTGTACCCGTTTTCTGTTCCCCAGTATAATCTATTTCGGACATTACTTGCTATTTAACTGTGCAACTTTCTTCTAATAACAGGACTGTTGTATGTATTGGAGTCTCCAGTCGTTTGCTATACAATCTGCCTAGCTTCCCATTACCATTGGGCTTTATCCTGTTCAAGAGGCCTTAAAGGAACACTAAACCCACACGGCTAGATTTAGAGTTCTGCGGCCAAAGGGGTGCGTTAGCTACGCGTGCTTTTTTTCTCCCGCACCTTTTAAATACCGCTAGTATTTAGAGTTCACAGAATGGCTGCGTTAGGCTCCAAAAAAGGGAGCGTAGAGCATATTTACCGCCACTGCAACTCTCAATACCAGCGTTGCTTACGGACGGCTTCAAAAACGTGCTCGTGCACGATTCCCCCATAGGAAACAATGGGGCAGTTTGAGCTGAAAAAAAACCTAACACGTGCAAAAAAGCAGCGTTCAGCTCCTAACGCAGCCCCATTGTTTCCTATGGGAAAACACTTCCTAAGTCTGCACCTAACACCCTAACATGAACCCCGAGTCTAAACACCCCTAACCTTACACTTATTAACCCCTAATCTGCCGCCCCCGCTATCGCTGACCCCTGCATATTATTATTAACCCCTAATCTGCCGCTCCGTACACCGCCGCAACCTACATTATCCCTATGTACCCCTAATCTGCTGCCCCTAACACCGCCGACCCCTATATTATATTTATTAACCCCTAATCTGCCGCCCCCAACGTCGCCTCCACCTACCTACAATAATTAACCTCTAATCTGCCGACCGGACCGCACCGCTACTCTAATAAATGTATTAACCCCTAAAGCTAAGTCTAACCCTAACACTAACACCCCCCTAAGTTAAATATAATTTAAATCTAACGAAATAAATTAACTCTTATTAAATAAATTATTCCTATTTAAAGCTAAATACTTACCTGTAAAATAAATCCTAATATAGCTACAATATAAATTATAATTATATTGTAGCTATTTTAGGATTAATATTTATTTTACAGGCAACTTGGTATTTATTTTAACCAGGTACAATAGCTATTAAATAGTTAATAACTATTTAATAGCTACCTAGTTAAAATAATTACAAAATTACCTGTAAAATAAATCCTAACCTAAGTTACAATTAAACCTAAGACTACACTATCAATAAATAAATTAAATAAACTACCTACAATTATCTACAATTAAACCTAACACTACACTATCAATAAATTAATTAAATACAATACCTACAAATAAATACAATGAAATAAACTAACTAAAGTACATCGGAACAGCCAATAGAATGCAAGCTCAATCTGATTGGCTGATCAGATCAGCCAATCGGATGGAACTTGATTCTGATTGGCTGATTCCATCAGCCAATCAGAATTTTCCTACCTTAATTCCGATTGGCTGATAGAATCCTATCAGCCAATCGGAATTCGAGGGACGCCATCTTGGATGACGTCCCTTAAAGGAACCTTCATTCGTCGTCTAGTCGTCGGAAGAAGAGGATGGATCCGCGGTGGAGGTCTTCAAGATGCAGCCGGTCGTCATCGGATGGAAGAACATAGAAGATGCCTCCTGGATGAAGATGTTTGCCGGTCCGGATGTCCTCTTCTGCCCGCTTGGATCAAGACTTCAGCCGGAGGATGGATGTCTTCAGCCCCCCTCTTGGGCTTGGATCAAGACATCGGAGCCTGGACGGATCGCTGATACCCGGCGAGGTGAAGATAAGGTAGGAAGATCTTCAGGGGCTTAGTGTTAGGTTTATTTAAGGGGGGTTTGGGTTAGATTAGGGGTGTGTGGTTGGTGGGTTGTAATGTTGGGGGGGGGTATTGTATGTTTTTTTTCCAGGCAAAAGAGCTGAATTCTTTGGGGCATGCCCCGCAAATGGCCCTTTTAAGGGCTGGTAAGGTAAAAGAGCTTTTCTATTTTAATTTTAGAATAGGGTAGGGCATTTTTTTTATTTTGGGGTGTTACGATACCAACAGGATACCAAGGGTTAATACCAGATGGAAGATGCCCTGAATGTGAGATCAGCAACTCACAACCCAGCTAATTCCCCCCCTCAAACATGAGACCAGGCTCCACATTGAAGGTTAAAACAGAATGCCATTTATTGAAGGCTAGATGCCCAGTATTTATGCAGGTCTGACCCCAGATGGGGGTTGAAAGAATATTGTACATTAGATAGAGGGAAAACGCCCTTTGACATGCCACAATAGAATTACATTACTTAAGCAGATAAACAATTTAGTCTTTCTTATCACTTAGGCGTCTGCTCTCTGGATGTGATTAAACAATGTGAAGGTTTATCACTAAACTTAATTACAGTACACAATAGCTGATGCCAGCAACCCTGTCTTTAGAAAATAGCTTCTTAAAGCTGAACAAAGTTAACTTTTTCAGTACTGACAGAAGGGTCTGTCACATAGCTCCCCCCTTGTGGAACACTCCGGCAGACCCGGCTTGACCCTTTGGCGGGTCAACCTGGGGATGACTGGACTAGAAGGTGGTAGGCATGTCAGTTTGCCGGGGCAATCCATCTGTATTCCCATTATGAGAGAGAATTCCTGCCCGTATAAATAAGGGTTCAACCTCTTCAGTGCCCCGACTAGGGCTAAACAGTCCTTCAAAATATCATCGGCTTCTTTACGTGGTTTTTGTACCTGCTCTTTATAGGTATCCACAATCCCTTCATACTGACATAGGGTGCCCTTGAGTTGCTGCACCTCACTATGAGCCAGCGTCAGCTTCTCCTCCAGTGTCACTAAGTTTGTCTTTAATGTTTCATGTTTCACTCTCAAGCTGGTGTTTTCTGCAATCTGTCGGTGCAGCTTGTCTAGCAGAGATTCACGTTCTAAACGCGCTTTTTCCTCTGCGCTCCTCTTCTCTCCCGCTAGCACTGTTACGTGACTGTTTAACGTGACCATTTCATCCTCTACTTGACTCTTCTCCTTCATCAGCGCATTGTAACGGGACTTCCACGTATCAATAGCGGATAGAGATTTACTGAGCTCAGCATCCTGGGGCTTAGCAGCAGGTGGGTCAGTCTCTGCTGCACGGATCTGGGCACGGGTAGTCACAGGGTTAACATCGGTGGGACCCATGGGAGCATAGGCAGAAACAAGGGGGGCCAAGTTATTTCCAAGGAGAACATCAGCTGGTAAGTCCTTCTTGACCCCCACATTCACAGGTCTAGCGCTCACTCCCCAATCCAAATGTACCCGGGCAACAGGTAGGCGGAACACAGCGCCCCCTGCTACCCTCACAGCCACAGTGTCTCCAGTGTGCTGTTTCTCAGACACCAAATTCTTTTGAAGCAAGGTCATGGTAGCACCAGTATCCCGTAGACCACGGACCTCCTTCCCACTCACTTTAACCAGTTGCCGGTTATTCCAGTGGGCAGCTTGCACAGGGTCTGCTTCATGTAGGATGCCCCAGCATTCTTGCTCCTCTACGTAGTGAGCCGCAGGCTGAGGGTTACGTGGGATTCCGCCGGCGTGGTTCGCTGCGTTTAGGGGACACTCTGTTCTTTTGTGCACTAGTTGCTTACATCCAAAGCACCGAATAGGTTGTGAGTAGCCCCGCGAATTGAACCGGGCTTTCTGAGGGTAGTTCGTGGCCGGAGGCCGTGTGGTATAGCGGTGCACCGGGGGTTGGTAACTGGCAGCTGCTAGGGTGACTGGGGGTCTGTACTCCACTCTGGCAGGGGGCTTAGTGGTAGCAGTGTCCAGTTTGCGGGCATCCGTATACTCATCTGCCAAGCGAGCAGCTTCATGCAGGGTGGAGGGTTTACGGTCCTGAACCCACTCTCTAACTCCTGCTGATAACTTGTCAAAGCAATGTTCCAACAGGAATAGCTGCAGCACCTCTTCCCCAGATACGACTTGGCACCCCGCTATCCAGTGAGCTGCTGTGCGGTGCACCTTACATGCCCACTCCACATAGGAATCACCAGCTAATTTAACAGTGTCTCTGAACCGCCTCCGGTATGCCTCCGTTGTAACAGCATACCTGGAGAGCAGAGCCTCTTTCACAGTATTATAATCCCCGACTTCCTCATCTGGAATGGCCCGAAAAGCCTCACTGGCCCGGCCGGATAATTTTCCGGATAATATCGTGACCCAGTCCTCTGCGGGTACCTTGTGTAGTGCACATTGCCTCTCAAAATCCGCAAGGTACCCATCAATCTCTCCTTCTGTTTCCAGGAAGTTTTTAAAAGCTGCAAAATTTACTTTTCCCTTTTCCACTGGGGTTGCTGTGACTTGGGCTGCTGCAGCGCCGCTTTGGCGAAGTAGGTTGGCCTCCACAGCTGCTATGACCCGGTCGATAATTTCCGCAGATGGGTTGGGGCCATAATGTGCCAGTCTTATTTTAACCGCCCGATCAAAGCTTGCTTCTTCGGGGGTTCTGTCTGATATGCTGGGCCCATTGGTTCCTTCGGTCCCTGGTACTCCTTCCATCTTAGTCAGTATTGTAATAATCGCCCTCTTCCTGAGGTTACTGGCTTGTGTATTTGCTCTTCTGGGCGATAAGGATCCTCCCGTCGCTTGCCACCAATTGTTACAGTACCAACAGGATACCAAGGGTTAATACCAGATGGAAGATGCCCTGAATGTGAGATCAGCAACTCACAACCCAGCTAATTCCCCCCCTCAAACATGAGACCAGGCTCCACATTGAAGGTTAAAACAGAATGTCATTTATTGAAGGCTAGATGCCCAGTATTTATGCAGGTGTGACCCCAGATGGGGGGTTGAAAGAATATTGTACATTAGATAGAGGGAAAACGCCCTGTGACATACCACAATAGAATTACATTACTTAAGCAGATAAACAATTTAGTCTTTCTTATCACTTAGGCGTCTGCTCTCTGGATGTGATTAAACAATGTGAAGGTTTATCACTAAACTTAATTACAGTACACAATAGCTGATGCCAGCAACCCTGTCTTTAGAAAATAGCTTCTTAAAGCTGAACAAAGTTAACTCTTTCAGTACTGACAGAAGGGTCTGTCACATGGGGGTCTTTGTTATTTTATTAGGGGGCTTAGAGTAGGTGTAATTAGTTTAAAATTGTTGTAATATTTTTCTAATGTTTGTAAATATTTTTTTATTTTTTGTAACTTAGTTCTTTTTTATTTTTTGTACTTTAGTTAGTTTATTTCATTGTATTTATTTGTAGGTATTGTATTTAATTAATTTATTGATAGTGTAGTGTTAGGTTTAATTGTAGATAATTGTAGGTAGTTTATTTAATTAATTTATTGATAGTGTAGTGTTAGGTTTAATTGTAACTTAGGTTAGGATTTATTTTACAGGTAATTTTGTAATTATTTTAACTAGGTAGCTATTAAATAGTTATTAACTATTTAATAGCTATTGTACCTGGTTAAAATAAATACAAAGTTGCCTGTAAAATAAATATTACTCCTAAAATAGCTACAATATAATTATAATTTATATTGTAGCTATATTAGGATTTATTTTACAGGTAAGTAATTAGCTTTAAATAGGAATAATTTATTTAATAAGAGTTAATTTATTTTGTTAGATTTAAATTATATTTAACTTGGGGGTGTTAGGGTTAGACTTAGCTTTAGGGGTTAATACATTTATTAGAGTAGCGGTGCGGTCCGGTCGGCAGATTAGGGGTTAATTATTGTAGGTGGAGGCAACGTTGGGGGCGGCAGATTAGGGGTTAATAAATATAATATAGGGGTCGGCGGTGTTAGGGGCAGCAGATTAGGGGTACATAAGTATAATGTAGCTGGCGGCGGTGTGCGGTCGGCAGATTAGGGGTTAAAAAAAATGTAATCGAGGGGGCGTGTCCATGCAGTGTCCTGGAACGGACGCAATTCCTGAAGGCAAGGCTCCAGCAGAATCGACACTAAACCGCTGATTAAAGTGTCTAAACGGCAGGATTACAAACAAATAACACTAAGGCCTAGATTTGGAGTTTTGTCGGTAACGACCCGAAAAACTAACGCCGGCTTTTTTCTGGCCGCACCATAAAAATAACTCTGGTATTGAGAGTCCACATAAAGGCTGCGTTAGGCTCCAAAAAAGGAGCGTAGAGCATTTTTAACGCAGCTTCAACTTTCGATACCAGAGTTGCTTACGGACGCGGCCAGCCTCAAAAACGTGCTTGTGCATGATTCCCCCATAGGAAACAATGAGGCTGTTTGAGCTGAAAAAAACCCAAACACCTGCAAAAAAGCCGCGTTCAGCTCCTAACGCAGCCCCATTGTTTCCTATGCGGTAACCCTTCCTACGTCTGCACTTAACACTCTAACATGTACCCCAAGTCTAAACACCCCTAACCTTACACTTATTAACCCCTAATCTGCCGCCCCCGCTATCGCTGACCCCTGCATATTATTATTAACCCCTAATCTGCCGCTCCGTAAACCGCCGATACTTACATTATCCCTATGTACCCCTAATCTGCTCCCCTAACATCGCCGACCCCTATATTATATTTATTAACCCCTAATCTGCCCCCACAACGTCGCCTCCACCTGCCTACACTTATTAACCCCTAATCTGCCGACCGGACCTGAGCGCTACTATAATAAAGTTATTAACCCCTAAAGCTAAGTCTAACCCTAACACTAACACCCCCCGAAGTTAAATATAATTTAAATCTAACGAAATTAATTAACTCTTATTAAATAAATTATTCCTATTTAAAGCTAAATACTTACCTGTAAAATAAATCCTAATATAGCTACAATATAAATTATAATTATATTATAGCTATTTTAGGATTAATATTTATTTTACAGGTAACTTTGTATTTATTTTAACCATGTACAATAGCTATTAAATAGTTAAGAACTATTTAATAGCTAAAATAGTTAAAATAATTACAAATTTACCTGTAAAAGAAATCCTAACCTAAGTTACAAATAAACCTAACACTAGACTATCAATAAATTAATTAAATAAACTGCCTACAATTATCTACAATTAACCTAACACTACACTATCAATAAATTAATTAAATACAATTGCTACAAATAAATACAATTAAATAAACTAGCTAAAGTACAAAAAATAAAAAAGAACTAAGTTACTACGCTAATTGCCTTAGGCTGGGGAATTGTATATCCTAGCCAGGCCGGAGGGACTACACTCTCTGTCGGCATTAGGAAGCCTTGTGGAGCTAGTGCTGCCTTGCCTCGGCATCATGGCCAGCTGTGAGAAAGGAATCAGAGGCTCTGCACCTTTGCCAAGAGTCTGAACGACGGGTCTGTGAACCAAGGGGGAGCGGAGTGCCTGTCCCGGCTCTAAGTTGTACAAAGCGGGGCACGGTGAAGACGGGCTCTCGGAGAGGATCGCTAAAGGCGCACTTCCTACCTAATTGCCGGCTGAGTGCGATGTGGTAAAACGGCCCGGAAGAGAACTCTTTGCAGACCACGCTGAACTGCCCAGGACGAGCATACCCCGGAGTGAGACAGAACGGGACCTGGAAAGCCGTGATATCTTCTATCGGATGTGATAGGAGGTGACGGATGGGAGTGCTAACCGTGTGAGGAAATTTGTCACCATAATCCACACCCTCCAACTACACTCCGGCTGCTGTACCCTGGAGAGAAACCGCCCCTGCGCTTGTATGTAAGTCCCGGTGTCGGCTACTGGGTGAAGGTAAGTGGAAAGAGGGGCGGAAGGGATAAGTACTGACCTAGGGGGTTACCATCACACTAACACACTACTTGAAGGCTTGGATTAGAAATAGCCCGGAGCAACACCAATACCCTGCTTGCCCTGAGCTCATTACTGACCCCAAGATAACGTTATAGTGAGGATTGGGGCTTTTGGGCTGCTGGTTCGGCTTAAAAACCTGGGCCTACACCACATCAGCGGCGTCTGCTGCAGGGGTAAAAACAACTGTGTGCATACTTAAAATTCCGGCTATGTCATCTGTGACTCCTATGTTTTCATTGAGGAACTAACTTGTGAAAAATCTTGCAGTAGGGCTGTTATTAAACCACTGTTGTGACTGAGTTCATGAGATGGCTGGTGAAGCAGCGCGTATTTGAACTAAGACTTTTACCCTGCTAAAAAGAAGATAGTTCACATTCTACTACCTAAATCTGCCCTATACTAAGGTGTTAATCTTTTGATGCTGTCATACAGCTGGAACAACTGATAGCTGGACAACCTCGCTAACACACTTAGTTCTAGGTAGCAGAGGATTCATATCAACCTGGCTGCAGTCTGTTTGTTTATTATTTTTGCTTGCTTCTTATCTTTGGCTGGTGAAGCAGCGTGTAATTGAACTAAGACTGTTTCCTTGCTAAAAAGAAGATCGTTCACACTCTACTACCCAAATCTGCCCTATACTAGGGTGTTAATCTTCTGATGCTGTCATACAGCAGGAACAACTGATAGCTGGACATCCTCGCTAACACACTTAGTTCTAGGCAGCAGAGGATTCATGTTAACCTGGCTGCAGGCTGTCTGCTTCTTATGTTTTGCCTATTAATGCAGCTAGTAATAGCGCATGTAAACATTTTCTGTGTCTATGTCCTCAAGTCTCTAATTACTACTGTCTGAGTGTGGGCAAAGTGTTCCATTTTGTATTTTCTATCTGTTTTTCTCCCTCTAGGGTTACAGTTTCTGCTTTGAGTTAGCTAAGAAGGTATTTTTTTTGTTCCTTCTTTTTTTTGCTCTGTTTATTTAACGACCTCTAATCTTCACTGGCTGAGTGCTGATAAAAGTGCTCTCCTGCTAATTGTTCTCTCTTCTCAGAGGGTCATAAACTGTGTGCTGAAATAGTAAATAGGTCACTTTTAAAAGTAGAAGAAGAAGAGAAGGGAGGAGAAAATAAAAAGAAATTTACACATATTTTAAGGGATATAAATGTTTTGAGGGCTAGTCTGGCATATCCACACACCAACCTTGGTGTGTAAGTCACTTATAAACTAGCTGTTGAATCTCAAACTGGTTAAACTGATAAATTTTTTCAGTTCCTAGACTTCACTGAGCAGGTACTTTCACTTGGTCACGGGGTTACTCCCTAATATACACGGTCTGGGCCATAGTGTCACCCCCTTCACGGCGATATTAGTAACTTTTTGCACTTGCACTTATTTTGCACTGTCTCCCTCACGTCACTTCCCACCCCTTTTTTTTTTTTTTTTTTTTTTTTTCTTCTTCACTTTTTATGAGTAGAATTTATGGATAAATATCTATCCCCTAAACCTCACACAATGCCTGCAAAAGTGAAAGACAGGAAACCAAGAAACAGCTTAGATGCCAACTCAGACTCTAGGGCTGAGATGAATGCTCTTAACATTAATAAATCAGATATTGAAGAAATTTCGAAACAAGTAACACAATCATTACTACCCCAATTTGATCTGATTAAAACAGAGATTAACACCCTGGTCTCAGATATGAAGAATTTTTCCTCAAGGTTGCTGGATGCGGAAACTAGAATATCTGAGATCGAGGACACTGCGTTTAAATCAGAGCAAATAATTCAACAACACAATAGTAAACTAAACTATCTCAGTGATAAAATTGAAGATCTAGAAGATAGATCGCGTCGTAACAATTTGAGAATTATTGGCTTACCAGAAACCTCTAGCTATCAAGATTTAATTCATTTTGCCGATACAATACTGCCAAAAGCACTTGGAATACAAAAGCAAAACATTCAGGTAGAAAGGGCACACAGAGTTGGCAATGTAAAAAGCTTATCAGACAACACGGCACAGAAACGCCCCATAGTTGTGAAATATCTTAACTTTCAAGACAAGATCGCTATTCTTAGAGCTTACAGGAAACTACAGCAGCTAGAAATAGACCAAAATAGAATCCTGCTGTTCCAGGACTTTTCGTTCCAGACAGCCAGTAAACGAAAAGCCATGGCCCCCTACTGCACCATGCTTATTAATGGTGGATTCTCGGCCAGGCTATTATACCCAGCTAGAATTAAACTCTTCGTGGATAATGAGTTAATTTTACTAGATACGCCCCAGGAGGCCAAGACTTTTTTAGATAAACATAAAATTGACCAACGGGCCGTTGTTAAGGAATAGGGCTTTAGGTTCCACGACGCGTGTTTGTACATATTTTACCACTAGCTGGCAATGACTCGAGGGTATATGAGTGCCCCTTACTTGTCACTTTCACATATCTCACGCCTATCATGTTTTCTTTTTTTTGCTTTTTTGGGTATATCGCATCAGGCAAGAAATATGCTGATGGAACTTAAACATAAGTTTATATTAGATAAGGATGTGATTAAGTTAAGGTCAACAACATGCTGGGTATTGGCATTCGGGGGTGGGGGATGGCCGGCGGAGGATCCCTTCTCTTACCCACTTGCTGCTTCTCCCCCTTTCCCCTTCTTTTCCCTTTTTTTTTTTTTTTTTTCTTTCTCTTCGGTGGCGTCGGACGTTTCTTAACTATTCTTGTTTAAAGTAAAATACCACAGTTGAAGGTTATATCGTGGAATGTTGGGGGCATCACTAGCCCGATAAAAAGAAAGAGAATTCTAAACTACATTAAAAAACAGAAAGCGGACTTAAGCTTATTACAGGAAACCCACCTCACAGATAGGGAACATAGAAAATTACAGGCTAACTGGCTGCAGGAAGTGATATTCACTCCCTGCGCCTCACGCAAAAGGGGGGTAGCAATTCTTGTAAAAAAGGGACAGATCTAAAAATTATAGCACAAGAACTAGACCCTAATGAGCGCTTCATTATCTTAAAAATAAAGATGGGTTTCCACATTTACACTATTTGTAATGTATATGGGCCAAATATTGTTGATAACACTTTTTGGGAAACTTTGAGGACTAAACTCCTGCACTATGTTGATACCACTCTGATAGTTGCCGGAGATTTCAACATGGTCTTTAACAGTAGTGATAGATTACAGACCACCAAACAAACAACTGTCAAAGTATCTCAAAAAGCAACAAGAATTCTTAGATCATTCTGTCGAACACTTAAGATTAGGGACATATGGCGGCACATATTCCCAAATAATCGAGCATTTACTTATGAATCAAAACAGTTCAAATCATTTTCACGTATTGATTATTTCCTTGGGTCAGATAGACTCCTTGGCTCAGTGGTTAAATCACAAATTGGCGAATTTACTATCTCAGACCATGCTCCTATATCTTTGGAGATCGGTCTAGATAACACTATATATGAACCAAACAGAGGGTACACGTTCCCTTGCTATTTATATAAAAACCCAGCATTTAATAGATTTATCTCTGAAAGATGGAGTGAATATAGGACACAAAATCTTTCACACAGTTCCAAACCAGAAACATTTTGGGAAGCAGCCAAAGCAGTGATCAGGGGAGAAATTAAGCAATATACCTGTAAACTTAGAGCAAATCTACGCTCAAGGGAGATTCAGCTGTCTAACTGCCTCAGCAACTCCTACAACACCTTTATAACGACACCTAATGATACTAACTGGCACAGGTATATAAAATCAAAACAGGAGTGGGAGGCATTCAATCTTCAACAGACCATAAAGCAAGATCAGCGTCAAAGAACCAGCTATTATAGATACGGTAGTAAAATAGGCAAGCTCCTAGCAAACCAGGTGAAACTACATACTGCACCTAAACCAATTAAGGCTATTGTGGTAGACGGGATAAGAGTTACTGAGAAAGAGGCAATCAAGAATGGTTTTGCTAATTTTTTTAAAAAACTTTATGCAGCTCCTCAGATTCACACACAGAACAAAAATTGTTTTTGGGAAAAAATCTCACTCCCAAGGCTATCTTTAGACGAGGCAGAGAAACTTAATATACCTATAACAGCTATAGAGGTAATGCAAGCTATTGATAAACTCAGTTTGGATAAAGCAGCTGGCCCCGACATGCTTCCGTCAGAATTTTATAAGATCCTTAAAGAAGAGATTAACACCCCATTGGTCAAGTTATTTAATGATTATTTGTGTAATGGTAAGGTGCCCTCAGCATATTTTGCAGCTTCTAAAATTATCTTAATTCCAAAAAAGAACAAAGATCCAGAACTTATTGACTCATACCGCCCTATCTCACTACTCAACACAGACTACAAAATATTCACAACTATTCTATCGAACAGACTTAAACGTATCCTTGGCTCGCTGATTCATGCAGATCAGGTCGGTTTCATGTTGAACAGGAACCCAGCCGCTAGTATTCGGAAAATCTTATTATTGTTAGACTTTTATCATATAGATAAGGCACCCAATAGGGAGGAAACAGCGATTTTGTCAGTCGACGCTCAAAAAGCATTCGACTCAATTATTTGGGACCACTTATTCTTTACTATGGAACAATTTGGCTTTAGGGACCACTTTCCTAAATGTATCCATGCTTTATATGCGAAGGCCTCTTCAGTACTCTTGGTCAATGGCTCCCTCACAGAAACTTTTGAGATTCTGACAGGGACGAGACAAGGTTGTCCAATTTCACCTCTATTGTTCAATTTAGCAATTGAACCTCTGGCAATAATGTTGAAACAACATTTACAAGGGATCCCTCTGGGTGACAAATATCTTAAACTTCTTTTATATGCGGACGATCTGTTACTCTTTCTTTTTATAAATCAAAGATTTTTATTGAGGCAATACAAGAAAAAGAAAGAACATAAACATAATGTACATTTTACATCTCTTTGGTAAATTTTGCATACAAGACATTGTTTATCCATTAGACAATGAAACCTTTGCATATAAGAGAATGAAGAAATCTTAATTCAGATATTATATGAATATCTCACCAAAAGAACTCAATGAATATAGGGGACATTGTATGCAAGTACAAAATCAAATACACATAATCAAGCATTGCCTCTTTTTTCCTTTTGTTTCCTATATAAACACATAAGATAGTGATAGATTTTAAACAACCCGAAGAACTTATACTTCTTATAGAGTGATATGTTAATTATAAAATATGTGTATTTATTATCTGAGAGTTTACAAATTATGGGGGATCATAACAAGTTGCTCCTACTAGATACACGTAAGTGGAGGGCAAAGTGCCTCATTTTCTTTGTAGACAGAAGGCTAAGAGCAACTTATAACAGAATGATATCAATAGCGGGTAAATACCGCTTATTTGTCCACCTAAAATGGGGGTGGACAGTAGCTAAAGGTGAGGGTGGGGGGGGGCGGAGCCATATGTTATATTGGGTGAGCCCCTCTCCCGGGGAAATGTCAGCTATAGACGATGCGGGAAAAAGGAGAAGGGGTATGACCCGCAGGCAACCAGTACTGGCGGGAAAGGAAGGAGAGGGGCCTAGCAGTGACAGATAATTTGTACAAGCCATAAAATGAATGTAGTATGTGTTGAGCAGTTAAGTCACTATGTCAATAAAACCCAGACTATAGAGCCTCTATAAGGAGGGTGTCAGGAACTAGCTCTACAGTGAGTTGTTCATATATAGTTCCCGCCAGAGCTATAGCAAACTGTCTCAGCCGCAGACAGTCCGCTCGTGCAATATAGGGAGATAGTGTAGGGTAACCTTAAAGGGTAAACATAATGGCATATATATAGCTAGCTTATTGGCTAGGAGATAGAGATAAATATAATAACATATGAAAGCATATTTAACTGAAAAATAGTCCTAACTGATTCCCAGGGACTAAACATCACTGTTTGGATATACATGTAATCATGCTATTTAAATAGTTAAAGGTAATATCCAACAGTGGTGCTGCCAGTATAAATTATATATTCAATGGGTGCTAGGAAGACATATGGCCAGGAGAGGGTGATTGCATCTAATAAGTCCAAAAGAGTGAGATATTTGGAGTTCTGCGGCATAAGTGAGTGTATAGTAGTTCACATTCTATAAAGGCTAAAGCATTCTAGGAATTATCCATTAAAGTAGAGAGTGTATATCATCTAAGTAGCAGTAGTTGTGCATATAAATTATGCAGTTATATAGATGAATTATGTTAATACACTGTATAGATACATACAATATGCCCCAGATCTACCCCCAGTCACAAAAGCCAGAGTATATACATCTTAGCATATGATGATAGTGTAGGAATACTTTATATACAGATATGGAGGCACAAGAGATGAAGAGAAAAACGATAGGGAATCCAATAATAACATTATCTAACATAAGTGCTAATTGTCAAGCTCACACAACAATTAATATCTACAGCTATGTAGGCAGCTACTGGTAAGTGAGTTTAACAAAACCAGAGTTAAGCATGTGTCTGATAAGAGATGAAAACTAATGTTAAGAGTTGTTTACACATGTCAAATCTAGCCAATATATTCAGATCTCCTTAAACTAAATGTTGCAAAAGAGTGTGAAAACTAGAACACAGCAAATAATAACAGCACAGAACCGTTAAACTAAAATGTACATATGCATGGAGGAGAACATCCGGTTTAGCTAAATATAAATGATGAGTCTGTGTCTAATTTGAGGTAATGGAAGGGATATAATGTTCATTATGCCTGTACAAGTATAAGAGTAATTTACATATACCCAGTATACAAGATAGCAGGTGTAACAATTTAACCCTTAGCACAGACAGCCAATGAAATTAAGGTGGGTGGTATAATAGCCGCCCCATTTACCGTGACTAAAGTGTCTATGATTAAGGCCAGTCAAGGCCGAAACATGTCAGACTAGTCTCCCTTGTCTGTGCTTATATGTTTTTAATAGCGTGTTGCCTATTTTAAATTGAAGAAATAAATTTCCAGATTGTTTTACTCACCCGGTTTTGTTTGGTTGAATTGCTATTTTGCGGCAGAGGAGAGTGCCGTCCGGAGAGAAAGCGTTCAATCTGGAGAATAAGACCTTTTGGAGAATCCAGGGCAATCCCACGTAAGCAGCGGAACCAGACCGCCAAGACCGGTGACACTGAAAACCCATAAGCACGTTCACACATCATAGAAGAGCGACGCAATCGCAGGATTGAGCCCGCATACTACCAGTAGATGGACGATCACATGACCGGGAAACCGAGTGACGTCAGACGCTGAGTTTTAGACGCGGAGATCAGAAGCAGAGCGGCGGACAGTAAGGATTCCTTTCGGAACAGATCCTAGAAGGTGAGCCGCATTATTGCTCTATTACTGTTGAAGATGTTGTCGCTTGATGTGTGCCTTACTTAGTACTAGTCTGAAGAAGAGGATAGTACTGGACAGAGTTTAAAAGGGTGTCACCGATAGCGGTAAGAAAAATATTGTCGCATCTCAAGCATTGTTCATCTTTGGTTGTAATCAATTCTCTTGGTATGCTGATTGAGAACTTTTGACAAATTAACGGAGTGTGGTGCTGCTAAGTAAATAATATCTTTTGGATTATAATAGTGGGATTAATAGTAATGTATACTTGGCAACTTGAATAAAGCCAAGTTTAATTCTTCATATTCCTCTATTCAATTATTTGAAATATTGAGTATAAAGGATTTACGTAGGCAACATGGCTAACAGTAATTTTTATTCTTTGCTATCTTTGGAGGATCTAGAGAAAAGTAGACCTACACTTAAGGACATTTTTAACCCTGATAATGAAGTTAAAGACATTTCTGAAGTTTTTCTATTGATGGAAAAAGCACTCATAAAGGAATATCAAATATGGTGGGACAAGAAGTCCCTTGAGAAATATATTGACCTTAACATTATACCACGGGGTCTTAGGCTTAAGAAAAGGCCAACATTCCTCATGATTGATGATGCTTTTCTAAGGGAGTGGAATGATATCTTAACAGAATGCTCAATCAGATTAATGCACCTGATCATAAGACATAAGGAACAGAGGCTAATTGAGGCTAGACAACAAATACAGCATGTACAAAAAGATCTTAACCAGTTTGTGGATCATAGTCAATATGAAAAACTTGACAATTTGCTTAAACAGACTGTAGATAGTATGAAGAGGGACATTGACAAACTCAAGTTCCGCAAATACACTAGAGATTCAGAGGATTACACCTTTAATAGGGTTTATCCTAACAATTTACAATCAGGAAAAAGGAATAGACGACAACGGAAACATAAGAAAGGGGGCGATCTATTACCCAAGGACATTAATAGTCAACAACCAACCACAAATAAAAAACAGGTGACTTTTTCTGACACAGATCCTGAGTCCAATGATGAGGTGGAGGTACAGGACTTTGTGGATTTCATGACCAGTGGACCCTCTTCTGATGAGGGGGAACTATATAATGACTCTGATATAGGGGGATTGTCAGCCCCAAACCTTGACATTGTGCCCCTTTCCCTGCCTGTCAAATCCAATGTGGGTATACTTAAACCTAAAAATAAAACACATAGGAATAGATATGTGAGAGCAATAGAAGGTGAGAAACAATCAGAACAAAGCGGACCTGTAGATCAGCCGCAGGTTTTTCACGAGGTAGGAGCAGGACAGGGAGGGGGAGGAGGGGGGAGGGGAAGAGGTATGCTAACCAGAACACAAATAGCTCAAGGAGCACTACAGACCCTAGAACAGAGGGAAAGATATACTCCCAGAAGAGGCAAACAGAACAGATACAAAATCTAAAAATAATTAATTTGTCATCCACGGTACTGACCGAAAAAGAATTGGATGTTTTGAAACTTGGGTTAAACTTTGTTCCCTCAATTGATTTTGATGTTTTTGAAACATTACTTGATGTTAATAAACTCATCCGTAACCTGACACTTAAAAAGTTTTATGCCATAGAGAACACTCAGCAAGATGATGACACACAAGCACATGACCTAGTGGAGAGAACAGTAATAAATGATTATTTTCAGGTTAATGATGCTGTTGACTTTCTATCACTATACCAACTAGAAAGAGATAGTAATCAACCTGTTAGTGTTAAGAGCTCACATACTGGATTTAGGCCCAAATCCATATTCTACCCCACACATAGTCGTGGTAAAATCCTTGAACAATTTCATAGAAGGGTAGAGGAGGACTTGATAAGGCTAAAAGAAAAGAGTAGGAACTCTAGGGACAATCTTACAGTCAAACAAAAGGAAGGTCTCAGACAGTTGAAAGCAAGAGATAACATAGTGATTAAAAACTCGGACAAAGGTGGATCAATAGTAGTAATGGACAGATCAGCCTACATAAAAGAGGCACTGAGACAGTTGGAGGATCAGGAAGTCTATTCTGTTTTACCAGGTAATCCAGTGTTTGCTTTTCAGGAGGAAATGAGGGACCTTCTAGATGATGGGCTGGAACTGGGAGTAATTGACTCTGTCACCTGTGAGTATCTAATGGTGGAGGAACCGGTTACCCCGATCTTCCACCATTTGCCGAAGGTGCACAAGTCTATTGAGGATGTCAAGGGACGTCCGATAGTGTCCGGTATAGGCTCTTTGTTTGAAAATTTGTCAAACTGGGTCGAGACACTACTCCAGCCCATTGTCTGGAAGCTTCCCTCCTTCCTGCAGGACACTAAACACTTACTCAATTTAGTGGACGGACTAACCTGGAAGGAAAGCTTTGGATGGCTCACCGTGGATGTGGTGGGCCTGTATTCGGCTATACCTCACAGGGAAGGTTTGGAGGCAGTCAGGTTTATGCTAGAAGAATTCAGTGACTATGACTCTAACCTTAAGGCTTACATATTGCAGGTTCTCCTCTTCTTACTGACACACAACTATTTTGAGTTCAATGGAGTATTTTATCTGCAGAGACGTGGGACAGCCATGGGGGCAAAATTTGCCCCAGCATTTGCCAACATTTACATGGGTTGGTGGGAGCTGTCCCACGTCTATGCAGATACCAATCCATATAGACGTTCAGTGGTAGCATATAAGCGCTACATCGATGACCTGTTGATGGTTTGGTCAGGCTCTGAGGAGGAGGGTCAGCAATTTGTCGAGTATCTAAACCATAATAGGGCAGGTCTGGAGTTTACATATAATTTCAGCAAAAACAAAGTGCCCTATTTAGATGTTGAGCTAGAGGGAGATGGGGACCAACAATTGGTTAATTCAGCATTATATACTAAGCCAATTTCTGCAAATGCCTTGCTCCACACCAAGAGCTGCCATCCACGCCATATGAATTATGGCGTGGCTAAAGGGCAGTTCATTAGGATTAAGCGTAATTGCTCCAGAGAAGAAGATTTCCGGGCAGAGAGTAGGGCTTTGTGGAAAAGGCTTAAGGCAAGGGGTTATCCGGAGGGACCCATAAGAAAAGCATTTTTAGAGGTTGAGAGCATTCCCAGAGCAAATTTACTTACAACTAAAACACCTACCAAATCTAGAGGGAAAAGTGGAATAACTTTTGTTACCACTTATTCCAATCAGTACAGGGAAGTATGCGAGATCATTAGGAGGAACCTTCCAATCTTGAAGGCGGATAATGATCTCAAGAATGTTATTGATAAGGGTTGTCTATTTGTTTCTAAGAGGAATGTGACTATTGGAAATCTTGTCTCACCCAGTGCCCTTAGGAAGCCACCAAGGCAGAACAGTTGGCTCAGCTGTAAAGGACACTATAAGTGTGGCTTGCACAGCTGTATTGCTTGTAGTTACACTACAAGTAGCAAAGTATTTCAGTCTAACTACACACAAAGAGTCTTTGATTGCAATTACTGTACAAATTGCCGATCAGAATTTGCAGTTTATGCCATAACATGTACCTCCTGTGAGAAGCAATATGTAGGGTGTACTACACGTGAGACCAGAGAACGTATACGTGAACACCTTAATGATATTGAGAGAGGGAGGACAGCGACAGGTGCTTCTAAGCATTTTATACATGAGCATGATAGAAGTGTCAAGACATTCACCTGGATGATCATAGATCTAATTAAGAATAAACCAAGGGGAGGAAGTAGGACTATGGAGTTGTATAAAAAGGAAGCCTTTTGGATCTTTAAATTGTATACACGCAGTCCAAATGGCATGAATATAGAGGGAGATTTGATTAACTTTTGGTACTAGATATCACCCCATATACTACTCTATAACTTCATATACTTAGATTGCCTTAACACCTAAAAAACTAAAAAACAAAAACCTTAAAAGTATGGTCCACAATGTTGGTTTATTGAGAGATATTATTAAGCTTAGACCTAGTTGGGATAATAATTTTTGTACCACATTTATTTAGAGCACATAACTATCTATTTTTTTGTTTTTTTCTTTTTACCCCAGCTTTTAGTGTATCAGTCAAATAAGTGGAGACATAGCAATATCATGCTAGATGGCATGAATGGATGGTATCTGTGTAAGTATACCATTCAAGTAATGCCCATAGAGATTTAGATAAGTTATTGCATGACTCTAATGATTACACATTTAGCATATAGGGGGTTACAAATAGTGAATGTATATACAAAGCTCAGATAGAGGTTCCTAACATTACTAACAAAGATCTCACTTACCAAGCAAATAATTTACATATACCCAGTATACAAGATAGCAGGTGTAACAATTTAACCCTTAGCACAGACAGCCAATGAAATTAAGGTGGGTGGTTGTGACAGACCCTTCTGTCAGGACTGAAAGAGTTAACTGTGTTTAGCTTTAAGAATCTAATTTCTAAAGACAGGTTTTCTGGCCTCAGCTATTGTGTGCTATAATTACATTTAAGTAATAAACAGGCCATTGTTTAATCACCCTCAGAGAACAGACGCTAGGTGATAAGACAAGCCAAATGTGTTTAAGTTGTTATCTGCCTAAGTAAAGTATTTAAGTAATATAATTCTATTGTATCATGTCAAGGGCGCTTCTCCCTTTTATCTAATGTACAACATTCTTTCAACCCCCATCTGAGGGGGGGTCAAAAACCTGTATAAATCTGTGTGCTGCCTTCAAATAAAGTTGTCATTCTGTTTTAAACCTGAAACTGGCTGGGTTGTGAATTGCTGATTGTCTATGCAGGACATTGTTCATCTGGGGTTAACCCTTGGTACACAGTTGGTACCGTAACATTGGTGGCAAGCGACGGAATGAACCTTATCGCCCAGAAGAGCAACTACACAAGCCAGTAACCTCAGGAAGAGGGGGATTATTACAATACTGACTAAGATGGAAAGAGTACCAGGGACAGAAGGAACCAATGGGCTCAGCATATCAGACAGAACCCCTGAAGAAGCAAGCTTTGATCGGGCGGTTAAAATAAGACTGGCATATTATGGCCCCAACCCATCTGCCGAAATTATCGACCGGGTCATAGCAGCTGTGGAGGCCAACCTACTTCGCCAAAGCGGCGCTGCAGCAGCCCAAGTCACAGCAACCCCAGTGGAAAAGGGAAAAGTAAATTTTGCAGCTTTTAAAAACTTCCTGGAAACAGAAGGAGAGATTGATGGGTACCTTGCAGATTTTGAGAGGCAATGTGCACTACACAAGGTACCCGCAGAGGACTGGGTCACGATATTATCCGGAAAATTATCCGGCCGGGCCAGTGAGGCTTTTCGGGCCATTCCAGATGAGGAAGTCGGGGATTATAATACTGTAAAAGAGGCTCTGCTCTCCAGGTATGCGGTTACACCGGAGGCATACCGGAGGCGGTTCAGAGACACTGTTAAAGTAGCTGGAGATTCCTACCTTGAGTGGGCATGTAAGGTGCACCGCACAGCAGCTCACTGGATAGCGGGGTGCCAAGCCGTATCTGGGGAAGAGGTGCTGCAGCTATTCCTGTTGGAACATTGCTTCGACAAATTACCCGCAGGAGTTCGAGAGTGGGTTCGGGACCGTAAACCCTCCACCCTGCATGAAGCGGCTCGCTTGGCAGATGAGTATACGGATGCCCGCAAACTGGACACTGCTACCACTAAGCCCCCTGCCAGAGTGGAGTACAGACCCCCAGTCACCCCAGCACCTGCCAGTTACCAACCCCCAGCGCACCACTATACCACACGGTCTCGGGCCACGAACTACCCTCAGAGAGCCTGGTTCAATTCGCGGGGCTACTCACAACCTATTCGGTGCTTTGGATGTAAGCAACTAGGGCACAAAAGACCAGAGTGTCCCCTAAACGCAGCGAACCAAGCACAGTCCTGGAGAAGACCCGCTAGCGGAATCCCACGTAATCCTCAGCCTGCGGCCCGCTACGTAGAGGCGCAAGAATGCTGGGGCATCCTACATGAGGCAGACCTTGTGCAAGCTGCCCACCGGAATAACCGGCAACTGGTTAAAGTGAATGGGAAGGAGGTCAGTGGTCTACGGGATACTGGTGCTACCATGACCTTGCTTCAAAAGAACTTGGTGTCTGAGAAACAGCACACAGGAGACACTGTGGCTGTGAGGGTAGCAGGGGGCACTGTGTTCCGCCTGCCTGTTGCCAGGGTGCATTTGGATTGGGGAGGGGGCGCTAGACCTGTGAATGTGGGGGTCATGAAGGATTTACCAGCTGATGTTCTCCTTGGAAATACCTTGGTCCCCCTTGTTTCTGCCTATGCTCCCATGGGTCCCGCTGATGTTAACCCTGTGACTACCCGTGCTCAGATCCGTGCAGCAGAGACTGACCCCCCTGCTGCTAAGCCCCAGGACGCTGAGCTCAGTAAATCTCTATCCGCTATTGATATGTGGGAGTCACGTTACAATGCGCTGATGAAGGAGAAGAGTCACGTAGAGGATAAAATGGTCACGTTAAATAATCATGTAACAGTGCTAGCGGGAGAGAAGAGGAGTGCAGAGGAAAAAGCACGTTTAGAACAGGAATCTCTGCTAGACAAGCTGCACCGACAGACTGCAGAAAACACCAGCTTGAGAGTGGAACATGAAACATTAAGGACAAACTTAGTGACACTGGAGGAGAAGCTGACGCTGGCTCATAGGGAGGTGCAGCAACTCAAGGGCACCCTATGTCAGTATGAAGGGATTGTGGATATCTATAAAGAGCAGGTACAAAAACCACGTAAAGAAGCCGATGATATTTTGAAGGACTGTTTAGCCCTAGTCGGGGCACTGAAGAGGTTGAACCCTTATTTATACAGACAGGGATTCTCTCTCCTAACGGGAATACAGATGGATTGTCCCAGCAAACTGACATGCCTACCACCTCCTAGTCCGGTCATCCCCAGGTTGACCCGCAAAAGGGTCAAGCCGGGTCTGCCGGAGTGTTCCACAAGGGGGGAGCTATGTGACAGACCCTTCTGTCAGGACTGAAAGAGTTAACTGTGTTTAGCTTTAAGAATCTAATTTCTAAAGACAGGTTTTCTGGCCTCAGCTATTGTGTGCTATAATTACATTTAAGTAATAAACAGGCCATTGTTTAATCACCCTCAGAGAACAGACGCTAGGTGATAAGACAAGCCAAATGTGTTTAAGTTGTTATCTGCCTAAGTAAAGTATTTAAGTAATATAATTCTATTGTATCATGTCAAGGGCGCTTCTCCCTTTTATCTAATGTACAACATTCTTTCAACCCCCATCTGAGGGGGGGTCAAAAACCTGTATAAATCTGTGTGCTGCCTTCAAATAAAGTTGTCATTCTGTTTTAAACCTGAAACTGGCTGGGTTGTGAATTGCTGGACATTGTTCATCTGGGGTTAACCCTTGGTACACAGTTGGTACCGTAACAGTGGTATAATAGCCGCCCCATTTACCGTGACTAAAGTGTCTATGATTAAGGCCAGTCAAGGCCGAAACATGTCAGACTAGTCTCCCTTGTCTGTGCTTATATGTTTTTAATAGCGTGTTGCCTATTTTAAATTGAAGAAATAAATTTCCAGATTGTTTTACTCACCCGGTTTTGTTTGGTTGAACAAGTATAAGAGTGGTCAGACAATGAATTTGAAGTTATATTTGGTCCACTTTAGATCTAGGATGTGGCGGTCTAAGATTTACAGAGTAGCTGCATGTATCCAAACTAGGTATAAACAGTGCAGAGGTTTTAAATATGAATAATAATTGTGGGGGTTACTAAAACCTAACTTTAACTATAATTGAGTAGGTTATGTAATAAAACAGCTTGATAGATCTGATTAGTATACAATTATATAGTAGATTTGTTGTGTTTTCTTCAAATTGCTAACTGATAAACTGATAAGATAAGACAACAACAATTAAATAAATAAATTAAATTTTATGTTACTCCCCTAGAGCTATGGATCTGAAATAACCACAAATGCAGGGAATAATACAGTAAATGCAAACAATATCAGTAAACAGGTTAATTTCTATAATATATTATTAAATATAGCATATGTATGGGGTCTGGTTGTATTTATAAGCACAAATAGTCATCATTTCAACCACTCTTGCTAAACATGGGGAGGAAACTGCAATATTAAAGAGCTGCAGATATTTGGAAAATCTGGGGTATAGGTGGTGCTTAGCAATAACTTAGCGTTCAGATTTTAGAGAGTCTGCAGATCAGTCACAAAGCAGCATATTCATAGATTCTTGTATCAAACTCAAAAGTCATCATCAGTGAGAGCCTGCACATGGAAATATATAGATATCAAGCAAGAATCCATGTTTACAGGGGCACACTAAAACAATGATATTACTAACCGATCCCAGTTCTCATGGCTCTGAAGATGTAGCTGGAAAAATTAGAGAACCTTTGTCTTTTGCGATTTGGAAAATGATATTGAGAACCCTCCCGCCTTCTCTGTGCTGTGACTTTCTGGCCATCCACCTTCCCTGCTTTAGTTGTTAATTTTCTCAGGGCCCAATTAAAATGGGATAGTGGTTGTGATCTTTGAGTAAGATTTTCAAAGACGTTCTTGCTATTATCTCTCCCCCTCTCAGATCGAAGGTCTCTTCTGCTGTCTGCAAGCGGTGCCTGAGTTCCGCAACCTCCCGGATCCTGCTGCGCTGTCTCACAGCCTGTGGGTAGGTCTACATAGTGTCCGGACTGCGGGCTTCCTATAGTTACTGAAATAAAATGCTGTGTGGTGGCGTCTGTCTCCTGACCTCTTTGTTTAGATGACTTAGCGAAAGTTGCGCTCCTCACAGTGGAAGATTCACAGTAGCGGTCATCCAAGGTATCAGGCAGGGCAACAGAGCTGCTAGTGAGAACGACTGCGATGGGGCCCAAATTAGAGGCGGAAGTCATTGCTGTATGTAGCGTGTCTACAAGGTCTCCTCGGTAGTAATCCAGCCGAGCACATAGCGCTCTTAAGAGAGAGATCGCCATCTATATGAGATGAAGGTGTATCTAGCTCACTAGTTGTAAAGTGCCGTTGGCTGCGAGGTCTCTGGTCTCTTATCTCGCAAGTTTGTGTAGGGCATGGGCGAGATTAAATTGATGTTATCTGTCTATAATTTATATCTCTGGGCTTACCGGAGGCAAATGTGGGTGATGGGTGTGTGATCTGTTCACCGGATTCCCATTTAGCAATGTTGAAGTGTTCCTGGAGCAAAGTGTAGTCTCATGTGGGCCCCAGCTACGTGTACCTGCTTCTAGTTACAGCCATGGGTAATCTGCCTGCTGGCATGACACGGAGCTTTTTAGCTGGTTCTGTCGATACCCCACACCTTTAGGGAGCATTCTATCACTTTTTCCAACATCTAATCTTAGTTATAGCGGTAAATGTAAGACTTTAGCAGATCCTGCATACCAGAGCTCCTGATTTAAGCTGCCATCTTTGCTGCGGTCGGCTCCGCCCCCCACTGTTACTCTTTCTTAATAAGCCACAATCTGAGATCCCAACAATTATAGATATAATTGCTAAATTCTGCACATTTTCAGGCTATAAAATAAATATCTCCAAATCTGAGCTATTATGGATAACCAGACCTATGGGTATAGACTATTCTCCACCTTTCAAGGTGGCAGATCAATACATTACATACTTAGGAATTAGAATTAGTACAGACCCGGCGGAATGGTATCTACTGAACTACTCTCCTTTATTAAATAAAACTCAATTAGATCTTAAAAACTGGGCAAAGTTACCTTTATCATTGACGGCAAAAATCAATCTGGTTAAAATGATCATACTACCTAAGTTACTCTTCATAATGCAAAATATTCCAATTCCCCTAACAAATGCCGACCTAAGACGTCTGGAAAGTTCTATCAAGCTGTTTATTTGGGGTACGGGCAAGAGACGCATTACTCTACAAAAACTTTCGTTTCCCAGGCAAAGCGGAGGCTTAGCACTTCCTAGTTTTCTGATCTATAACAAACTATGCTTGGCCAAAGTCGCCATGGATTGGCTTACTGCTGGATCATTTGTTGCTTCTTATGAAATTGAGCAAAATCTAGTCACTCCATTTAACCTAGTGGCGCTGCTACACTGCCCTATCAAGGACCTACCACACATGGTTAAAACGAAAACTACAATAATCCACACTATCAAAGCTTGGCAATTCATTAGGACGTGCATGAAGGACACCCCACAAATTTCAGAATATGTACCTATTGTAGGGAATCCGTGCTTCACCCCAGGCATCAGGAACAATTTATTCAGCAGATGGCTCAGACTGGGGTTGAAACACTTAGTACAACTTAGGGATCCAGAAACGTCTGGGGTATACACTTTTACAACTTTAAAAAATCACTATCACCTTAAAAATACTGACTTCTATGCGTACTTACAAGTGCGGCATTGAGACCATTAAAGATCCAGCTAGAGACCACCTACATCCAAGCATTAAAATTGGCCTTGCTCTATTTAAGGCAGGCAAACATGCAATTAGCTATTGGTATAGGATGATGCTTCTCGAGTCTGGTGAAACAAATCTATCAGATATTCACTCAAAATGGAGCAGAGACATTCAAACCTTAGAGCTCGATACAATCAAACACAGTATAGTAATGGTGGAACGCGCTACTCTATCAGCGTCATGGCGAGAATCACATTTTAAACTTATAAACCGTATTCATATAACTCCGGCCAATTTAAATAGATGGCGTGGAAACTCAGCTCACCTTTGCCCTCGCTGCAGTTCAGTTGATGCCGACCTGGTCCACATGATCTGGCGATGTCCAAAGATCCAGCACTTCTGGCGTAAAATCCAATTTTGGTTGAACAGAGTACTTAACATTCATCTAGTTTTAGATTTACAACATGCTATCTTTCTAGTAGATCGGAACGACATGGTAGAATATGTCCCTAACATTGAGCTAATTAATACTGTAATTCTGGGGGGGAGATACCTTATTTTGAAAAATTGGAAATCCAGCAGAGCACCAACAATCAATAATCTAACCTATCTGCTACACTCGCAATATACATTAGAACAGCTTGATAGTTCTAATAACGGAATAAGTCATCAGCACAGATTTGAATGCAAGTGGTTAGATTTTATCAGAAGCTATAGAAATAGTTCAGATAACTAATTGAAAAACCTCTCCCCCTTCTCTTTTTCTCTTTTCCCTTTTTTTTTTTTTTTTTTTTTTTTTTCTCCTCCTCTTTCTTCTTATTTTCCGGCCACGCACCCTCCCCCCCCCCCCCCCGGGGCCCAAGCCCGTCTTTATAATGGGTTCAGCTTGAATATGGCTAGAAGACACTAGCCGATAAATATTTTTGTTCAAATAAATACATGATATAGAAAACTACTGGTAGTAATCTTAGGTTAAATTTTGAACTAGCATAATGCAAAGCTAATTTTGCTCGGTTATGTGTTCTCTCTCTCTTTTTCTTTTTTCTTCTTATATATATAATGATATTATATCCAAGAATAGCATTAATAACCAATGAGAGTGATGTATCATTTATATCTAAGAATTTTATTAACAACTTGTTAAACAGTCTTGAGGGATAGTCGTTTATTTAGTGAAAAGCTGTCTCCTATATATTTGAACATTTTATATTTTAGTATCACTACCGCCGATGCTAAGAAGGCCCAAGAATGGCCTTTTGAATGACACAGAAACCGTACATTATTTTCCTTCTGTTTTCTTTTACTCCCTTCTGGCTGTTTTCATGTCATGTAACTGTTGATTATGACTACTTAACGTATAGAATGCGCTTCTTTATTTATCTTTCATGCTTGTTTTGCAATTGAAACTGTACGTTTTGGATGTACTAATTGTTGTACTTGTCTACTCTATTTTTTTTGAAAAATCCAATAAAAACAAATAAAAAAAAAAAAAAAGAAAAATATTACAACAATTTTAAACTAATTACACCTACTCTAAGACCCCTAATAAAATAACAAAGCCCCCCAAAATAAAAAAATGCCCTACCCTATTCTAAATTACTAAAGTTCAAAGCTCTTTTACCTTACCAGCCCTGAACAGGGCCCTTTGCGGGGTATGCCCCAAGAAATACAGCTCTTTTCCCTGTAAAAAAAAACATACAATACCCAAGCCCCCCAACATTACAACCCACCACCCACATACCCCTAATCTAACCCAAACCCCCCTTAAATAAACCTAACACTAAGCCCCTGAAGATCATCCTACCTTGTCTTCACCTCACCGGGTATCACACCGATCCGTCCACAAGAGCTCCTCCGATGTCCTGATCCAAGCCCAAGCGGGGGGCTGAAGAGGTCCATGATCCGGCTGAAGTCTTCATCCAAGCGGGGCAGAAGAGGTCTTCCATCCGATTGAAGTCTTCATCCAAGCGGCATCCATCCGGAGCGAAGCGGCAGCATCCTGAAGACCTCCACCGCGGAACATCCATCCTGGCCGACGACTGAACGACGAATGACGGTTCCTTTAAATGACGTCATCCAAGATGGCGTCCCTCGAATTCCGATTGGCTGATAGGATTCTATCAGCCAATCGGAATTAAGGTTGGAATATTCTGATTGGCTGATGGAATCAGCCAATCAGAATCAAGTTCAATCCGATTGGCTGATCCAATCAGCCAATCAGATTGAGCTTGCATTCTATTGGCTGATCGGAACAGCCAATAGAATGCAAGCTCAATCTGATTGGCTGATCGGATCAGCCAATCGGATTGAACTTGATTCTGATTGGCTGATTCCATCAGCCAATCAGAATATTCCTACCTTAATTCTGATTGGCTCATAGAATCCTATCAGCCAATCGGAATTCGAGGGACGCCATCTTGGATGACGTCATTTAAAGGAACCGTCATTCGTCGTTCAGTCGTCGGCCAGGATGGATGTTCCGCGGTGGAGGTCTTCAGGATGCTGCCGCTTCGCTCCGGATGGATGCCGCTTGGATGAAGACTTCAATCGGATGGAAGACCTCTTCTGCCCCGCTTGGATGAAGACTTCAGCCGGATCATGGACCTCTTCAGCCCCCCGCTTGGGCTTGGATCAGGACATCGGAGGAGCTCTTCTGGACGGATCGGTGTGATACCCGGTGAGGTGAAGACAAGGTAGGATGATCTTCAGGGGCTTAGTGTTAGGTTTATTTAAGGGGGGTTTGGGCTAGATTAGGGGTATGTGGGTGGTGGGTTGTAATGTTGGGGGGCTTGGGTATTGTATGTTTTTTTTTACAGGCAAAAGAGCTGTATTTCTTGGGGCATGCTCCGCAAAGGGCCCTGTTCAGGGCTGGTAAGGTAAAAGAGCTTTGAACTTTAGTAATTTAGAATAGGGTAGGGCATTTTTTTATTTTGGGGGGCTTTGTTATTTTATTAGGGGGCTTAGAGTAGGTGTAATTAGTTTAAAATTGTTGTAATATTTTTCTTATGTTTGTAAATATTTTTTTATTTTTGTAACAGTTCTTTTTTATTTTTTGTACTTTAGCTAGTTTTTTTAATTGTATTTATTTGTAGCAATTGTATTTAATTAATTTATTGATAGTGTAGTGTTAGGTTAATTGTAGATAATTGTAGGTAGTTTATTTAATTAATTTATTGATAGTCTAGTGTTAGGTTTAATTGTAACTTCGGTTAGGATTTCTTTTACAGGTAAATTTGTAATTATTTTAACTATTTTAGCTATTAAATAGTTCTTAACTATTTAATAGCTATTGTACATGGTTAAAATAAATACAAAGTTACCTGTAAAATAAATATTAATCCTAAAATAGCTATAATATAATTATAATTTATATTGTAGCTATATTAGGATTTATTTTACAGGTAAGTATTTAGCTTTAAATTGGAATAAATTATTTAATAAGAGTTAAGTAATTTCGTTAGATTTAAATTATATTTAATTTAGGGGGGGTGTTAGTATTAGGGTTAGACTTAGCTTTAGGGGTTAATCCATTTATTAGAATAGCGGCGAGATTCGGTCAGCAGATTAGGGGTTAATGTTTGAAGTTAGGTGTCGGCGATGTTAGGAAGGGCAGATTAGGGGTTAATACTATTTATTATAGGGTTAGTGAGGCGGATTAGGGGTTAATAACTTTATTATAGTAGCGCTCAGGTCCGGTCGGCAGATTAGGGGTTAATAAGTGTAGGCAGGTGGAGGCGACGTTGAGGGGGGCAGATTAGGGGTTAATAAATATAATATAGGGGTCGGCGGTGTTAGGGGCAGCAGATTAGGGGTACATAAGGATAACGTAGGTGGCGGCGCCTTGCGGTCGGCAGATTAGGGGTTAATAAGTGTAGGCAGGTGGAGGCGACGTTGTGGGGGGCAGGTTAGGGGTTAATAAATATAATACAGGGGTCGGCGTTCTTAGGGGCAGCAGATTAGGGGTTATAAGTATAACGTAGGTGGCGGTCGGCAGATTAGGGGTTAAAAATTTTTTTTAGAGTGTCGGCGATGTGGGGGGACCTCGGTTTAGGGGTACATAGGTAGTTTATGGGTGTTAGTGTACTTTAGAGTACAGTAGTTAAGAGCTTTATAAACCGGCGTTAGCCCAGAAAGCTCTTAACTACTGACTTTTTTCCTGCGGCTGGAGTTTTGTCGTTAGATGTCTAACGCTCACTTCAGAAACGACTCTAAATACCGGAGTTATAAAAATCCCATTGAAAAGATAGAATACGCAATTTACGTAAGGGGATCTGCGGTATGGAAAAGTCGCGGCTGGAAAGTGAGCGTTAGACCCTATTTTGAGTGACTCCAAATACCGGCGGTAGCCTAAAACCAGCGTTAGGAGCCTCTAACGCTGTTTTTCACGGCTACCGCCAAACTCCAAATCTAGGCCTAAGATACCGTGATTCTGGCAGTTGCGGTCTTATAATCACCCTTCTTGCCGTTTTCATGACTCTGGGGACTCAGTTTGGAAGTATATGGCCTAGGGCGGCGGCCCACTATTAGGCACCCCCCCGGGAAGAAACGGGTTATTGGTGCTGTCGGTTAACCCGACTTACTGATTCTTCATTAGCACACAGCCTTAACGGATCAGGGGGCAGACCCTGCGTACCTACAGCAGCGGGGAAAACGCTTCAATTTGCTTGTAAAATACTCACATCAAGCAGAGGAGGTTAAACATGGCGGAGGAGCGCATCCAGAGTAACTATGAGGCACTAATGGCGAACTTTATTACACGCTTGCAGAAACTGATAGAAGGGGCTCCATACGACTGCCTTCTGCAGCGCTTGGAGGGAGAGCAGGAGAGTGAGACACCCATTAACGAATATACACCGGGGAAAACCCGCACAGGCTTCATTGTGGCCAATCCTTCCCCTACAACACAAGAGCTGCACGGACCGGAGCATGCACAGAAGGCGGGCTTACTCACTGGAACACACAGGGGTAAAGTACAGTTCATGCAGATCTACGCTCTAAGCAATAATTTTGGAGCACAGCGAGAAAAGGAGTTAAGCGGAGCGGAATTGCCCCTTGTGGTTACAGAACCACTAAGTCAGATCATTGGTCCTGTCCCACAGACAGCGGCAAAGAAGAACACGGCAACGCGGTCTCATCATCAAGTAGACACCGGGCCTGGGTTTCCCAGAGCAGAAAGGTCAGAGTCAGCATCCAAGACCGGGCCGCTGTACAGCACTAAACCAACAGTAAGAGACTTACTATCATCCTCAACAGGTCACGGCTATAGATCAGCTCGCCCTTCCGAAACACTTTGCAGCAGGGCACCAGAGACACTGCTCAGTTTAAAGGGACATTTGGCTCTAATAGATACACTGAATACAATTGGGGAATATATTTTTCTCACTTATGTGGCGATGTTGGTATGGGCTCATTGGTGTTTTGATACTGGCTGAGAGCCATGCTACATAGAAACGTCAGCTTGTTAAATTATATAAGGTAGTAGCACTATGTACAAGTTTAGTTTAAAAGTCCTGTTGACTGTTTGCTGTTCACAGTTTTAGCGTTGTCAAATTGCGAGGGTAATGTGCTGAAGGATGATTATACTTGTACACTTATGTAACATGTAAGTGCCGTTCTGTGTAAATATTTAACAAGGAATTTATGTTTGGTTGTCTAAGCCATGTTATGTACAACTACTTTAGCAGCACAGTAATAGACAAAACCAGGCACTATGGCGTAGGTCTCACAAAACCCTTTTCGTTTTGATCAACAAAAGACAAACTAACCTTAAAAATAAAGTAGCAACCTGTGCCAATCCCTTTCTTACAGATCTAACCCACTAATATATCACCCAAATTCCTCTCAAATCTGGCCTTTAAGACGCCCTATGTGTGTCTCTCCCCGCCCTTCATGAAAGGTTAGTTAGATAGATTTCAGAAGGCATTTAAAGAAGATCTAACCTGGAGTATACCCCCACGCTCCTTTTGTAGCGTATAACTAATGCTTCCTATTTTCATATTCACTCATCTAAATATAGTATTGCCAGCGAGATAGAAATTTTACTATAACATAAAGAATAAAACGGCTTAATTAAGACTTAACCCCTGAACGTGATATATCATTTTAGCCCCCTGACCTCAGATCATACACAATATTCACACATTTATTTGAACATACCCAGCCCTCCCCTATTCTTACGCCATAATAAGCTTTATTCCTTACATATATGTGGCTCAGCTTTAAAATGTATAAGCATGACTGAGAGTTAAAGCACATATGTTCTATGTTTCCCATACTATAACTGTTGATTTTGCTTTATTCCAATCTCTCCCCTTGTCTCTATTTATTACCTATAAATATGTTATGACCCAAGAGTGGTCTACATAAGCAGATGTTGGGGAACAATGAAAACATACACTGCATTTAAATGGTTCCTTCCAATGATGAAATGAATGTTCATAACCGTGTCTCACACCTTTTTACAGTTTTTTCAAAGGTATATTGCGACAAAACATTTTACTGTAACAGCCTTGATGTATGTATACATTCAACTTATGATGTGTATGTTTAAAGTATCAAAATAAAGCTCTTTTGAAAATTAAAAAAAAAAAAAAAAAAATGTAATCGAGTGGCGGCGATGTGGGGGGACCTCGGTTTAGGGGTACATAGGTAGTTTATGGGTGTTAGTGTACTTTAGAGCACAGTAGTTAAAAGCTTTATAAACCGGCGTTAGCCCAAAAAGCTCTTAACTCCTGTTTTTTTTCTGCGGCTGGAGTTTTGTCGTTAGATTTCTAACGCTCACTTCAGCCAAGACTCTAAATACCGGCGTTAGAAAGATCCCATTGAAAAGATAGGATACGCAATTGGTGTAGGGGGATCTGCGGTATGGAAAAGTTGCGACTGCAAAGTGAGCGTTAGACCCTTTAATGACTGACTCCAAATACCAGCGATAGCCCAAAACCAGCGTTAGGAGCCTCTAACGCTGGTTTTGACGGCTAACGCCAAACTCTAAATCTAGCCGACATTTTTCTTTCATGATTCAGATAAAGAATGCAATTTTAAGCAACTTTCTAATATGTTCCTAATAATATTTCTTCATTCTCTTGCTATCTCTATTTAAAAAGAAGGCATGTAAAGCTTAGAAGCGGGCCCATTTTAGGTTCATCACCCTGGATAGTGCTTGCTTATTGGTGGCTACATTTGGCTAACTAATAAGCAAGCTTAACCCAGGTTCTAAACAAAAAATGGGCCGACTCCTAAGCTTTACCTTCCTGCTTTTAAAATAAAGATAGCAAGAGAATGAAGAAAAAATGATAATAGGAGTAAATTAGATAGTTGCTCTATCTGAATCATTAAAGAAAAAAAATGGGTTTAGTGTCCCTTTAACCATGACCTATATAGTCTAATAAAAGTTATTCTAATAAATATTACAAATAAAACGTTATGGGCTAGATTATAAATAGAGGGATATTTAGCGATGCTTGCGCTTGTCGGGTTGCGCTAATATTATG